>NW_019736407.1:429107-537021 GCF_002891405.2 Cryptotermes secundus
GGGAGGGGAGCGCTGACTCACCCACCGCGTCACTGCTGGTGTGGGGGGGGGCTCAGATTTCGCAACATGTCACAATATATATATATACAGGGTTATTCATAAGTCCGTGAAACATTTTGAAAATTTATAATAAATAAACTACGCAACGGATACCAAATTTCCTCACACTGAAATAGAGATAAACTCACCAAGTTTTTTTTACATAGTTTACAGATTCTCAGTGCATCCACCTTTGCTGATACGGCAGACATTATGAGATAATCCATTTCGTCCCACACCCGTGTCAGCATATCACGGTTGAACACAGCCACAGCAGCGGCGATAAGGTTGCGAAGATGCCTGAGATTAGCAGGCAATGGAGGATTTCAAAAAGACTTGGAGAGATTCATTCTCTATCGGCGTAAGAATTACCGTGATCCGATGCATAGTTTATTTGTTGTGAATTTTTTAAATGTTTCACGGACTTATGAATAACCCTGTATAATGCAGCGTGTAGAGCAGTTACTATGTAGCGACCGCGAAATAATTAAAAATCCGCTGCTATGCAATAGATTCTTAATAAGCAAATATACCCAGCCGTTACTGAGTAACGCCTTCGCAAACAAACATGTCCCCATGGCAAAGCTTTCACGCGCAACAATGGAAGAACTTTTGGAGACTGTGTTTTCTGCGCGGTTCCTCCCGAGGTGTTATACCCGAGACAAGTTTCGAAGTTAGATTTACCTAACGGGATGATCACGCGTGTAGGCGGGATCGAATACCTCCACCGTTGCCCTGCGAGTCGTAGGGGGCGACGAAAAGGAAAATATCGAATCTGAGAGAGTAAAATATGGTCACGAGTCCCATGGGACTTGGACCCGAGAATTACTGCGCTGGCGAAGTTCAGCAGAAATTGTAAACGAAGACCCGTCCTCTCTTCAGAGAGAGAACCCCACATCAACAAACTCATAAGTATATGACAGTAATAAAAATTTGGTCGTAAGCCCCACGTGGGTGCTTTATTCCAAGACCGACTGACCGACTGATCGTCGGTCGTAATATCAAACTCAGACTCAGATTTAAGGGAGTCTGTGCAATGAAGAACCAGTGGGCAACAAAGCGAGCACGGAAGATGGAGATCTCCTGTTAGAAGCCGTTACCAAGGAATGACTGGTGAAGAGACAGGAGACTGAAAAGCTTAGCGTGTGTTGTAGTGATTTTTAAAGTGTAAAGATTAGCGATAGCGTTATAATTACTTGTAATTACGATCTGTAAGTGGTCCAGAAATCCAATATCCAATCCAATCCCCGTCTAGTTACACTCGTACACGTGGCAATATATATATATACACATATATATATATATATGTATATATATATATGTAAAAATTGTTTTAAGCATAAAATTTACCATTCTCATTACACAATTTCAGGCCATCATAAAAATGAATTGTCGAGTATCAGCACGCTCTATGAACACAGGTCATGTATTCGGTCACAAACGAGCGAAGAGTTTTCTTTTTTTTTAGAGTGTCGTATCTATTCTGTGAATACTGTTAGTGTTTAGATATGGATATATGAAGTGTAATATGCTGTAAAAAAGAGACTTTAAGAGTGCATGTTATTCGTGGGATTTGGGGGGTCGGCCTCGACGCTTCCCTCGATAACGTGTAGTTCTGGAAAGGAATACGGGAGAAAGAAGGGGGAAGTTAATAGTACAAAGGCTTATATAAAAATGATGAGACTTGCCACTGAATTATGAACGGGCGATATGCTAGCGCTGAATGAAAACAAATGTATATTCTCACCCGACACGACCATGTCCAGGTACTTCATACTGTGTACTGCTTCGTGTGTGATTTTCCCTCCGTGCTGCTGTAGAGTTGCATCAATCTCCTCCTGAAGCTTATTCTGTATATCCGGATGGACGGCCAACTGATGAGAGGCGAAGCACAGAAGCGTGGAAGTCGTTTCGAAACCCGCCAAGAAGAACATAAGGGCTTGAGCTCCTATGTCGTCCATATCCATTTCTGACAACACACGAGGAAAGGGTTAGTAACTGTGTGTCAGTCACGACTCCTTGAAACTTCGAAGGGCCAAAGATATCTCGTTTAGGCAGTTTTATTCCTTAAAGAAAAAGGAAACAGACTCATGACGATTACCGTCCTCTGGAATTTGACGCCATGCATTCTGTTAGATCTGTGCTAACATTTTAGAGGGACGTGCTGCTTCAGTTTACAGGATAGAAAAGTACTTTACTCTTATACCCTGAAGCTGGAGACAAAAAGTTCTTTCGAAGCGTTGTTAATCTACCACGCTACGTGATGTCACATCTAAGAAACTCGCACTCTTCATAGCCACTTCCATGTGAACCTCAAACCTCCGAAATAGACATATAGATCGCCACGTGTGTGACCTCCATTTGAGTTTTAGAACCATTTAACCGATGTCCACAAAACTGGGTATGAATTTCATGCCATTTGAGGCAACTCCAATGTTGTGCTTTATAATTCCCTACAATCAGCATCAACAATATGAAAAACTCGCAAACTTGTGAGGCGGGAGCACTATATTTTTATTTTTTTTTCCTTGGCACTACAGCCCCAGTGGGCCTAGGCCTACCTCCATGAACTTCTCCGTTCACTTCGGGTCTTCTAGATCTTACACATTCGGTAGGACTCCTTGGGCGGGCGATCAGCTAGTCGCAAGGCCTCTACCTGTACACAAACACAGAAAGACGCACACAAACATCCATGACCTGAGTGGGATTCGAACCCACGATCTCGGCTTCCGAGCGAGGGAAGACAGTGCATGCCTTAGACCGCTCAGCTACCGTGACCGGCAAGAGCACTATTAGTAACATTTAATTTAGGGTCCTGAAGTAGCGCATGTTAACAGATAATACGTAGGACTGCAGTGATCATTTTAGCACGGAATCCACCTGTATTCTTTCGTGTGTAGGCATATGAAAAGCAAACCTCCGTGTTTATATGTCCCCTTTTTCTACTCTTGAAGTAACTGACCGACTTTCACGGAACTTCATTTGAACAATACGCCATTAAATCCAACCGGAACATCGAGCGCACTAAACTAGTATAATCAGTTATAGACTTTCTGTTTGATGACGGTAACTATTGAAGTACTGAAGTTGCCAAATTTTCAATGGAGATAGACCATAGACATGCCTATGCAGTTTATTTCAAATGTTATTATGAGTCGAAAATTACAAACATGGCGACGCTGCGAAAATTTATGGTTATATCCGACAAATTTAACGTGGACAGAATATGTAGCTAAATAGCGCGTTTTTGTAGGAGCACGAGTATAATAATAATAATAATAATAATAATAATAATAATAAATCATATTTTTACTGAACATTTGCCCGACTATGAAGCTGTAGAAAGGGAAGTCACGCCTGGTTCCAACAGCAGCCCAAAGAATTTTATGCTGCTGTTTTCCAGGGGCTTGTGAAACGATGGGACAAGTGTCTCAATGTACAGGGAGATTATGTTGAGAAATAAAAGCATTTTTCAAATCAGTACTCTTATTTGTTTAAGTTCTATATACATTTGTAAATTACTTATTGACTTACCTAAGTATATCCACTACGGAATCTCCCTCGTAAAAGCAGAAGTAGTCATTCTTCGCTCGCAATATGTTTTCTGTCATTATCATAACATACAACAGGTAAGTCTTCAGAGAAGGAATAACACTCAAGTGTTTTATTGTTAATTAAACTATCGGCCAAATTTTAATCAAGCAAATGCCGTCTATAAGTCCCTAAGCTGTTTCCTGTACTATAGAAAATAATGTTGACTGAATGTTAGTCCACGCCGAATTATTTGTTTTATCATCTGTAAAATGTCAAAGGAAATGGAATATACCCATGTCATTAAAAGATGAGCGGAAATTAGGAATTAACTCACATCCAAGAATTATACGGAAATACTTACACATCACTTTAGCAGTTGTGACTAACTTTCATATCAGCAAAAGTACGGTGAAATTTTGACTACCGTCTGTTAACTTCACCGCAGAAAAGAGGAAACAGGCAGGAAAGTTATATATACACAGGTGGACAAAATAATGGAAACACTAAGAAATTAAGAATAGAATTTGTGTTGGCTACATTGAAAGAAGTTCAGTTGTGAACACTTAATATTTTCTTCTGTAGTGCTCGTGTCAGTGCCTTAGCGATTGTGTTGAGTGACAGTCCGTTTGAAAGAATCGGGAAAAGGGAGACTTGTCAGATTTTGAAAAGGGGACAGATGGTTGGTGAAGTTTAGCTGGAGCATCTGTGACAAAACCTGCCACATTATTCGGTGATTTGAGAGTGACAGTTTCTAAGGTTATGTCGACATACACGAATCATCGGAGACAACATCGGCGAAGAGGAACAGTGGACGAAAATCAACATTGACAGAAATAGGTCGTCGTGCATTGAGAAGGATTGTTTCGGAAAATCACAGAACTACTGCAGAATTAGGTGACTGGTCAGAAGAACTGAATGTTCATCTTGAAGAGTAGGTTTCCACAAAACCTGTAAGACGTGAGCCCCACAAATCCAACATCCATGGTAGGGTTGTAATTTCTAAATCTCTGATTACTGAAAGTAATGCCCAGATGCGTAAACGATGGTGTCACGGCCATAAAACCTGGAAATCAGACAGCTGGAAATGCATGGTATGACAATATTGTCAGAAGAGTCGTCCTTCACGCTGTTCCCTACATCAGGAAGAGTTTACGTTTGAAGAACACCCAAGGAAGCCTACAATACGGAATGCCTGTTTCGGGTCCTACAGTGAAACACGGGGGGAGGTTTTTCTATTGTTTTGGCAGCAATATCGTGGTACAATATTCTGTTGGTTCCATTGTTACATTTCATGGCCGAATTACTGCAAGTGAATATGTGGACAGGTTGGAATAAACAGGTACATCCCATGATCAGACGTTATTTCAGAAAACCGATGCAGTTTTCCAAGACGACAGTACCCCCATTCACACATCTGGAACTGTTCAGTCATGGTTTGAAGAGCGTGGAAGTGCACTTCGACAGTTTACCTGGCTAGCACAGTCACCAAGTTTGAACATAATTGAAAAACTGTGGTCGATTTTGGAGACTAGAGTGAGGACCAGATTGACACTTCAAACGTCTCTAAAGGAAAGATGTTCTTCAAGAAAATTAGTGTAAACTTCCCCTGGAGACTTTTCAAAACCTTTACGAGTCCACTCCAATATGGATTGCGGCTGTATTGAAGGCAAGAAATGGCCCAGCACCATATAATATAGAAATGTATACAGTATCTCTAGTTAATAGGATCTAAGTTTGTGATGATGGTACATTAACACAAATATTATGTTTCTGGACATTATCCATCGTCCTATTTCTTCTGTTCAAAACACCGTTTTGTTTTTATTTAAAATATAATGTTTCGGATAATGGATTCTGTCTCCGTCTTCAGGTAGTTCCTAGCTCTATCGACTGGGCCAAACTAAGTAGATTTTACCTGAAAACGGAGACAGAATCCAGTATCCGAAACATTGTGTTATGAATTAAAAGAGGAGAGTGTTTTAAACAAAAAAGAATACGATGGATTATGTCCAGAAATATAATATTTTTAGTATCTGCAGTATGTACATTGTTTGCTTCAACGCTTGACAATATACATATAATATACATAATTTGAAGTGTCGTCCTTCTCAGGACACCCCTCACCCCGCCGGCGGTGACGTAACACCATCAGAGTGCTGTCGTTACTAGGGTAGCAGGCAAGTCAACACTCCTTCCTCTACCCCGCCAGCGGTGACGCGACCAAGGGATGTCGTCGTTGCTACGCAGCCATAAACAACTCCCTACAGCGTTGCTAGCAACACGGCGCCAGACAACAGTGATGCCTATTACGTGGCTGTTTTCTGTGTTGTCCGGAACGGGGCTAAATAAGGAGCAGTGAAGACTATCCACAGTCAGTTCTCAAGGCAGCAGTTTCGAGTTAGTTTCGAGTTGGCCAGAGAAGAGTATGCAGTCTAGTAATTGTAATACTGCCATTGGCAGTAACTGTCAGATTGTAAATTGTGTGATTGTATGAGCGAGTATGGAATAAAATTCGCTATATCCAATAAGGCGTGAAGTTATTTGTCGCGTTATACACCCAATACGTGACAATAATATAATATTATACATATAAGCCACGGTTCATACAGCAATTATACTAAATGCTGCCGGCAAGTGTTTCCATCCTACATCAATTGATTTGACACAGCACATCAGTATATTAACTTCTCTGCATAAAAAGGTTCTTGTATCGTGAATTACTCGCAGGGGGGCTGTATTTTGTTTCCAACAAAGAAATAACCACCTACCATTTGATTTGTCGGTCTTCTTTCTTTCTTCCGAGGAGGTCTCATCTGTAAGGACTCCTTTCATGGCTTGTGTGAGTAGTTGGAGCATGTCTGGTTTTACGATGTCTTCCTTCTCCCGTGTTAAAACAGTTTCATAAATCGTTGATCTGAGGAAGTCGGTGACTTTCTTCGGTATGATGTTGACACCAAGCAACTGCAGAAAATAATAAATCAGAAACTTCTTTTGTTTAACTCCTTAAGACCTGAACTCAATCTAAATGACAATGCAGTAATTCAGAAGCATGATTCTATTTGGTATATTAGCGACACCCGTAACGGCACACAATTATGAACCCAAAACTTAAATAATTTACCTCTTGAAGCCTTAAATTTATGTGAATAAATTTCTGTATTACAGAAGCATCCTTATTAATTCTATTCCGAGAATTACTGAGGGAAATACGGACCTTGGGTCGACTTAGCCTCTAACAGAATGTTCCTGGGAGTAAAGGTTGGCCGATGCTTAATGCTGACAACCTCACCGCCATCTGTGAACTGATTGTATGGAAAATGTTGGAGCCTCGTCATCTCATAACCGTATGGGCCTGCTACAGGAATAGTTTTACCTTTTAACTTAGCCGAAGGAAACAGCAAGAAGGGATTACAATTAAAAATCGAATTTTAGAGCAGAAGCGTTGATTCAGGTGTGTTAAAAAGCTGAACACAAATTATTGTAGTGGTTCGATGAGGCAAAAAGAATAGATTCAATAAAGACATTGAGAAAAGCATTGGAATTAAGATGTAAAAGACAGAGACATGGGACAACTCCTAAGATAATGATTCAGCCGAGTACTGGAAGATATTAAGGAACCTTGCTGGAGATGGAAAGAAATCATAAAGGAATATTGTGCGAAGAAAGAAAGTAAGATAATCGTGGTTACTGAGTTTTTGGACTTTACTCATCATCCGGTATTGTAAAGACAACAACGTACCGGAAACTGGATCTGTTTCCATTCTCAGGTGAAATGGTGGATGGAACAATCCGGTTGGGTCTAATAGAAAGAGCCTACTCGAATTACTGAACAAACTATATCATTTAGAAAGTCGTGGGATTACTTGGAACGAAGCCAGGACTTTGGAAATTGAAAGCAATAGCGGGTGCAGCAAATGCAACAAAAAATCGGCGCATGTGGCATGTTTAACTAATAGGAGCAGCCAACCTACTTCCAATTGTTCTCCCACATGAATTCTTCTCATCAGCAATGAGATTACAGGCTTCTAGGGGAGGTTGTATGTTCCTCTTGGAGGATTTGTTAATTTTGCTGTTAAATGCATCGGTTCGAGTTCAAGAAAATTCCTTCCGCCATTTCACAAGGAAATTATTGCAATGTGAAGAGAAAAAATTCTTGATTTTTGTATATCTGAGAGTAACCATGGTAACGAAATGCATCAAAAACATAAAAATTAGAGTATACAAAACTATAATTTTGCCTGTGGTTCTGTATGGGTGTGAAACTTGGTCTCTGACATTAATGGAGGAATATAGACTGAGGGTGTTTGAGAACAGGGTGTTGAGGAGAATATTTGGACCAAAGAGAGATGAAGTCACAGGAGGTTGGAGAAAACTGCATAATGAGGAGCTTCATAACTTGTACTCTTCTCCAAGTATAATTAGAATGGTCAAGTCAAGGAGGATGAGGTGGGCAGGTCATATAGCACGAATGGGGGAGACGAGGAATGCGCATAGGATATTGGTGGGAAAGCCAGAAGGAAAGAGACCACAGGGAAGACCAAGGCGTAGGTGGGTGAACAATATTAGAATGGATCTTAGAGAGATAGGATGGGATGGGATGGGATGGATTGGATAGCTCTGGCTCAGGATAGGGATCAGTGGAGGGCTCTTGTGAACACGGTGATGAACCTTCGGGTTCCATAAAATGCTGGGTAATTCTTGAGTAGCTGCAGAATTGGCGGCTCCTCCAGAAGGGCTCAGCTCCATGAGTAAGTAAGTAAGTAAATAACGAAATGCATAATGGCGTAATGTAGTTTCATCTTTGTTTCTTTTAAGATTAATTAGTCGTGTCCTCGAATAGTTGTACATAGTGTGCCACACCTTTATACGTATATACATATATACATATATATATATAACATTCCTATTTCTTAATAAGGGACTACAGTTTCCTTTAAAAATTGTGTGTTTGAATCCAAGATCCTAGATAAGTTAAATCTAAGTCACTAGCAACTAACTAATTTCGTGGAGCTGAGCCGTTCTAGAGAAGCCGCCGTTTACAGCTATTCAGGAACTTCCCAGCATTACATGGAACCCGAAGTTTCATTGCAGTGTACACAAGAGCCATCCACTTGTCCCTATTCTGAGCCACATCATTCCAGTTCATACCACCCTATTCTATCTAAGATCTGTTTCAATATTATCCACCCAGCTACGTCTTGATCTTCCCAGCTGTCTCTTTCTTTCCGGCTTTCCCATCAATATTCTATATGCATTCCTCTTCTCCTCATTCCTGCTACATTCCCTGCCCATCTCATCCTTCTTGACTTGAACATTCTGATTATACTTGGAGAAGAGTACAAGTTATGAAGCCCTTCATTATGCAGTTTTCTCCAACCTCCTGTCACTTCATCCCTCTTCGGTCCAAATATTCTCCTCAACACCCTCTTCTCATACACCATCACTACCATGAAAAAACGAAAATATTTTGTGAAAGTGTACGCGTAATGTAGATGGTATAGCTCACCTGCATGAGTTTTGGAGAGATCAGATAACCAAAATATTTCATCATTCGAAGATGACCAATTTTAAAAGCTTTCTGTCCCATCATATAGAATTCGTTTGTCGGGTTCTTGAAAGAGTCGATTTCAATTCCAAATGCAGTTCTAGCGATCACATCATTGGTGTATCTGGCATACAGTTCTTTCAGTTCGAGCACCAGCATTTCGAAATCTGCGTGGAAAATAAGAAAGACATGATGAAACTTCCGTTTGCAATGTGCATGAGTGTCATTAACACTTTGAAGTACGATCTATTCTAAATGTTATCACGTGTATGAGTGACTATAGCAGGGGGTTTGGATAATTGGAATTATCGAATATTTACAATCACTACCGTACATACTTTTCATGATTTCGTGCGCTTCTCAGTTTGTTTTGCCTAATTTCAAACAAAATTTGTTGTTGGCTCTCTGTTCAACCGCCATTTTCCGACGAGCGTCAGAACAGTACTGTTACATTCAAGGTCAGAATACATGGCGCAGCGATGCTTGCGCTTTGAAATTATAGACAGCCAGAGCTGAAACGACAAGAATCTTAATGCCACAACTCGCCAACAGATGGCATTGCAGGGCAAAAAAAAAAGTTCCTAACGTATCCTGGACACACCGTGTACTTTATAACGTCATAAATGATGTAAAATTGAACCTGCGCAAATTTCTGAGGTGTGAGTGATAGCTGCGCCGCTTGCTAATGGGAAAAAGTCTTCAAAAAGTACACTACTTATGTTAAGGGATTCAGTTCCTATGGCATATGCAACAATAACGATACGAAATCTATATTTATCTTTCGGTTTCATGTCCATAACTGCTCAAGAGCTGTGTCTAGCATGTGGAATTAGTATGTAGTTAGACCTAAAGTATATCTCACATATAAATTAGGTATGGACTTCTATGGTTGGCGCACTATGCTAGAAACCGGAAGGTCGCAGTTTTGATTCCGATTAGGTCATTGTATTTTTCAATTGACGTAATCTTTCAGTCACACTATGGTCCTGGGGATAGACTCAACCTCTAACAGAAATGAGCGCCAGGAATCTTCTGGGGATAAAGGGCGGCCGGCGCGTAAGGTTGACATCCTCTCCGCCATCTGTGAGCCGATTGTCTAGAAAATGTGGGAGCCTCGACGTCTCAAAAGCCTATGATCCTCCACGACCTGTTACAAGGATAGATTTAATTTTTTAATAGAATATTTTTCCCATGTCAAAAATCACACATATGGTAGTGGTGCGAAATTTTGAAGTTAAATTTAAGCAAACTTATCACCAGACGATCACTCACTGTGGAAAGCCACAAAGAAATTTAAAAGACCAACACTTGCAATACCACCGATTAGAAAACAAGACAGAAGCTAGGCACGGACAAATAAAGATAAAACATATTTACGCTGAGTCCCTTGCAACAGTCTTTACACCAAACAACGAAAATAACAACAATAACAATAATAACAAGGAGGTCGAAGTCGAAACCTTCCTAAACTCTTCCTGTCAGTTATCGCCACCGATAAGAGCCTTTTCACCAACAGAGTTCAGCAGTTCAATAAACCTGCTAAACCTTCACAAGGCACCCGGATACGATCTAATAACAGGAGCTCTACTAAAGAATGTCCCACGGAAAGCCATCGTACTACTAACAACTATTTACAGCTGCATGATGCGACTGTGCTACCTTCCTGTGCAATGGAAGTACGCCCAAATCATAATGATACCCAAACCCGGAAAACCGCCACCCGAAATCAGCTCGTACAGACCGATAAGCCTACTGCCCACACTATCCAAAGTATTCGAACGACTCATCCTTAAAAGACTTGCAGAAACAACGTCTACTAATGACATAATCCCTACGCACCAATTTGGCTTCCGAGCAAATCACTCCACAATCCAACAGTGCCACAGAATCGTTAACAAAATAAAAGAAAGCATCGAAGGAGAGAAAACATGTACCTCGGTCTTTCTCGACGTTCAGCAGGCTCTTGCCAAAGTATGGCACAAACGATTACTGTATAAACTAAAAATGAACCTATCCGCACAATTATATCTTAGTATAAAATCGTACTGAACGAACGTTACTATCAAGTCAAAATCGATGATGAATTATCCGAATACCATCAGGAGTTCCACAGGGCAGCGTCTTGGGCCCCTTTCTGTACCTAATCTTTAAAGCTGACGTCCCACTAACAGACAATACGCTAATGGCAACATTCGCCGATGATATAGCAATAATGTCATCAGACCAAGATCTAAATACAGCCTCCAAAAACTGCAGCAACACCTCAACTCATTCTATACTGGATGGAACAATGGAAAATCAAAGTAAATCCTGCAAAATCCTCTCAATTAACATTTACAGCAAGAAGAGCTGTCTGGGCGCAAGTTAGTAGCATCACCCTCATGCCCATCAAACAAGAAGTTAAGTATTTAGGACTCCACCTTGACGAAAAACTAACGTGGAGAACGCATATAAAAGCCAAGAGAAGACAACTAGAGCTCAAAACGAGAAATATGAATTGGCTAATCAACAAAAAATTAGAGCTCTCTCTTGAAAACAAAATAATCATATACAAAACTATACTAAAACCCGTCTGGACCTACGGGATAGAGTTATGGGGATGCAGCAAACCTTCCAACACAAAAATCCTCCAAACGTTCCAATCCAAAGCGCTAAGAAATCTAGTTAATGCTCCCTGGTACGTATCAAACGCTACTCTACATAATGGTCTAGGCATACCATACGTAACAGATGTCATCAGAATTTACGCGGAGAAACACACAAAAACCGGACCACTCAAAACAACAACCAACTAATAATAAACCTCTTCAACCAACCAGCAATAGAAGGAAGACTAAACAGAATGTGGCCAGAGGATCTCATTAGATAAGCTCCTGAGAATCATCGGAGGATGATATCTGCTTCATTATTACACACACCCATCCCTTTTGCTAATTACTCTATTTATGTATATTTAGTAGATTGTAAAAATAAAAAATAAATAAAATAATTTGTATGTAGTTGGAATTTGCAGCTTATTGATGGAAATTATGCAAATAAAGTCATAAGTCGCGCATTCATGAATATGCAGGTGTATTCTGTGTAAATCATCTTTGATATTGTGTAAGTTTTGAGGTTTTCACGGCGATGACTATGATGAAAGNGATATGGCTTCATTTTTCACTTGCCAACCTTACGGAAGAAAAGTCCCGTATATTCGCTGATATCTCCGGTATAGGGATTTTCGTCCCCCGTCGTATCTTGAAAATAGATCGAATAATTTTTTTCTTAAAACGTAACGATCTACGTCACTGTCTGATCATGGACACCCTCAAAAATACGTATGTCAGACACAGTATTGTCAGTATTAATCATAACATGTAAGATCTGAGGGTCTGACAGCGGTGGTTAGGAAGAGCTGTATCTTTTGCAATACATCGCCGTGTATTCATTTGAAATTAAACCAACGTTTCGGAGGAATATATCACATCTATCTTCAGTTCGAGTAAGCGTGAGAACTGGTGGCAAGCCGATTATGTCCCTCGGAAACGTCAGATGAATTTCAATGGGATACGCGTTGCTATATCCCAGATAATAATTCTCAGCGAAATTCTCGCTCTCAGTCTATTACAGACATATTCTTCTTCAGCAACTTATCTGATAAATTATTAAGTTTGACCAGGCGAAGAAAGAGTTATGAACTTATGAAACCGAGTTTTCCTTAAAGATCACCGTCTTCTAGGTTGTGACTCCGTGTAATATTTTAGTAAGATACCAAAGTTTCTTAGTTTACAGGGAAGAATTCTCTAACCATTTGTCTCTCATAGTCTTTTCCCTGTTCAAACTAATTAAGAAACTCAATTTTATTTCATACCTCTCTGAATAAAGCAGCCCTGTTCAGGTGGCTGTTGGTAGCACTGCTCAAGGAACTCTACCATCTGTTGGCAACACTGCGATACCAGCCCAAACATGGCCTCCGTTTTACTGGATGTGAAGGCAGGATTCAGTATGGATCTCATGTTCCTCCAGCGCTCATCTGAAAAACAAAGTTGCAGCTTTGGACTTATCTTCATAAGACTGAGCAGCACAGTTAGATTGAGTGCTCTCTTTTCCCCATGAATATCTAAGTGTGTTCCGCTGCTTAATTACGCACCATACGACTAAGACGTTGAGGTACAACTCAGTGCATTCTCAGTCTCAGCACTAGGTGGAACTCAATGTTAGCCTGACGTCTCGTACCTTTCTTTTAACTGCCTCTACAGCCCCCGTGGGCTCTGGCTTCTTCTTTCAGTTTCATGATCATTTTTAGAGACGGTAGGACTCCTTGGACGAGTGATCGTCTCGTCGCAAGGCCTCTACTCAAACACAGGACAGAAACTGAATTAACATATACACACACCAAATATCCATGCCCTGAGTGGAATTCGAATCCATTATCCAGCGTCCGAGCGAGAGAAGACAGTTCATGCCTTAGACCGCTCGGCTATTCTGACCAGCCCTCGTCCATTTTACCTCCAGAGAAATAAACCCGGTACCCAATGGATAGGAAGGTAAATGGGGCCCGCAGACAGTGTGAGCACTGTATTGAAGGTGAAAGTCTCTTGCTTCTGTTTGGGACCTAACCCCAAGACCTTAGTCATCCAGCCCTTAGTCTATTCCCTATATACAGCGAGATATTTTCTGTCATACTTCTAGCAAATTCATAGCCAATAGAACTAATAGCGACGCGTTTGTCTATTCATGAATGTTGGAATCCAGTGAAGCAGAAATGGAAACGAATGTGTTTATTTATGTACGGTTTATTTCACAACGCTCTCAGTAATTCTAACCATAAAAGATGTCCCAGGAGGAAATGTCAGTATTCTGGGAAGACATAGTGTCGGTCATTCTAGGCAAAAAAATATATGTGCACACGTATTTAGAGTATTTAGAGTAAATGGTATAACAATCACGTAATTAAAAGTCCGACGTTTCCATCCCAAGCAGAGGGGTCGTAAATTAAATAAAATATGTTCTTATATCTTCGTTATATGTAAAACCTTTAGGTCAAACTCGGGGTTGCTTTACGACTGGCGGCTTACCGCCAGTCACTTGGTCTTGGAGCCAAGCCCATTGAGTCATGCGGCCAAAACCCTTACGTAACATCCTCTCTGACGAGAGTATGGATTTCTATCTTATGAATATGCTTGGCCTTTCGTCAATCGTACTTATTGCACATACACTGTAGCATTTTACTGAAAATTCTTGCTTGTGCACTACATACAGGCCCTCTGTCAGTACAGGCTTTACAGAGCAGAACATCTCTACATACTTATACTATGCTACAAAGGCAGCTTAGTCACTTGTACGGTCGTAAACTTGACTACCTCTTGTACTGTATTTTCTGTGTCTGGCTTCGCCTTGTTCTATACTGAGAACATGTTCCTTTTCATAAAATACCTTTACATTTTTCCTTCCAAAAATTCCTGTGCCGATCACAGTGGCCGCAAAGTCTAAGGCATGAAATGTCTTAGCCAGCTCAAACATTGGGATCGTAGGTTGGAAACGTAACAAACATTTCACTGATGACGAATAGGTTGGAATGGATGTACAGAAGTGGCTGAGACAATAGTCAAAACTTCTCTGCTGCGGGTTTCGACGTAATGTAAAGCGATGGGACAAGTCTATCAATGTTGGTATTGGACATGTCGAGAAATGTTTCTTTTCAGTTTCGAATATCACATGTTTTGCTTTTTATATCCATTTGTGACCTATTTAATGACTATCCCTCGTATTAGAGTTTTAACTGCTGCCTATATTTGATATCACCTTTAAGACAAGTGTTTAAACAAAGAACACCTGGGGGGTCATTCTGGAAAACCATGGCCCAACGTTTGTCATAGGTCCGTTGTTTTGTACTTGCCTACTTATATCCTTACTCACCTGACAAATTGAAGAGAGATTTACCCCAGAGTGGCTCTGTAGCCTCATCGAAGAAAGATCGGTGATCCGTGAAATGATCAAAGTCCTTCACTGTGACCCTTTGGATGAGCTCAGGATCCCGAAGTATGATCACGGGCTGCATAAAGCTGAACACCCCCCCATAAGGGTGATCTTCCAGCTGCCTGTACATTCTCAGAATGTAATCAGGGAAGTGCTCCTTGTTCTTACTGCATATTGCTGGTCTCATGTTGCCGAAAAATGGAAGAGGTTTGACATAGGGAATGTTCCTCTTCTTGAAGTGATTGTGATTCCACGTTCCCAATAGGTACAGTACTGTTAATACACCTGTTAGCAGGATGACCCAATCCGAGAGTGACCATTCCCCGTCTATGATCATCACTGTGACCGAAAATACTGTCAGCCAAAACAAAACACTCAGTTTATTATTAAGCCTATGAAGAATTAGAGAACTTCAGTAATAAATAATTATATTCGTAGACTCTAAAGGTTTCTGAAAATGGTGTATAACACTCAGAATTACTAGGTTTTTGATCTTTTTCCATCATCCAGTATTCCGGGGCGTGAAGCTCCAGCTCCAGCTAGTGACGAGGTCAAAAGAATGTAAATCTATACTCGTGCATCCACTTCCCATACGACTTCATGACGTAATTCTTAAGTAATGAAGCACAGGGGGTTTACTTTTTTTTACCTTTACCGGATGATCGATAAAGTCCCCAAAACCCAGCAATTCCCAGTGTTATTTGTATTGAAATTAGGAGCACGTCAAACTTGCCACCAAGTGCATGCTACCAAGCAGTTCAGAAACTTATCTTCTCCTTTGCTTTCCAAATAGAACTTCAGATGCTCGGTGATCGCTGTGTTTATCAACCGCTGTAATACTACAGAACTCTGAACTCTGACTATTGCCAACAGAGTGCGTTCATGTGTTGCCTACGGGTCTCAGAATACACAGCGATTGTTTCTCTACATAAGATTATCTGGTTTGGCTTTGTGTTGGAGATGCAATATATTTTCTGTGAGGTAGAAACTAAATTATTTATATATTGTTACATTACCTTGAAGCTTCAAAGAAGTAATATCATCTACGTATAGGCCTATCTTTCTATACAGTAATATCGTAATGATGCTGCGTGAATTTATGGGAGAACAGGGGCTGATTGTAGGTAGTATTAATTCTGCCGATAGATGGATCTGAGAACAGTAGTATCCCTGTCATCAGCTGTTATAATTTTTATTTAAAAAGAAAACTTGTTTAGAAGAATTTCTTGAAACCTTATTTATTTAGTATTGGGTGTTATAAATGGACTATGAACACACAAAGCGAAGCTCTTGGTAAAACTCTCTAAAGCATCTCTAAAGTTGCATCATAGCGACGTACATTGTTACGTCATCATTAGAAATATATTTTCTTATTATTTTCAGCCTACGATAGGTTTTATAGCCGCTGTACCAGATATCTCGTTGGACACTCTTGGATTTTCCTTCCGTAAGGTTACCTACTGTGAAATATGCAGATGACCCCGTGTTAATGGCTAAGGAAGAAAATGTGCTACAGGGCATGATTGATAGACTAATGGAAATTGGAAGGTGCTATGGCATGGAAATGAATGTGGAAAAAACAAAAATAATGAAAATTTCGAGACAACGAACCCCAGTCACAATAAAGATAGACCAAAAACAACTGGAGAATGTGAAATGTTTTAAATATTTGGGTAGCTTGTTAACAGATAATGGAAGGTGTACTAGTGAAATTAAATCCAGGATTGCCATGGCAAAAGCTGCATTTAGCAAGAAGAAGAATCTTTTTACCAGCAAATTGGACTTAAATTTGAGGAAGAAACTAGTGAAATGCTACATTTGGAGCATAGCTCTGTATGGGGCTGAAACATGGACACTTAGGGCAGTAGATCAGAAACATCTGGAAAGTTTCGAAATGTGGTGTTGGAGAAGGATGGAGAAGATCAGTTGGACCGATTATGTGAGAAATGAAGAAGTGTTAATTCGAGTCAGTGAGCAGAGGAATATCCTACACGAAATAAGAAAACGGAAGGCTAATTGGATTGGTCATGTTTTACGCAGAAACTGCCTTCTAAAAGAAGTTGTCGAAGGAAAAATAGAGGGGCGGATAGAAGTGACAAGAAGACGAGGAAGAAGACGTAAGAAGATGCTGGATGACCTTGGAGACAGAAGAGGCTACTGTCATTTGAAGGAGAAAGCTCTAGATCGCTTTTTTAGTGGAGGAATTGTTTTGGAAGAGACTGTGGACCTGTCGTCTTGACAGATTACTGATGATGATGATGATGATGAAGGTTACCTCTGCAAGGCATGGCGAACCCCTAGAAATAGCTTAGAAAGGCCATAATATTATATTTCAGCATCCTGTTGCACTGGATAGATCTGACTTTGGAGATTTGTGCCGCCTAAGTGCAACTTCGTTTCCTTATTACCTCTGTTTATTTAGGTTATGTGGGTTGCACGGGGTTGCTCTTGGCTTTGTTTGGTTTCTTGGTTGTGGCTGCCTTGAATGTTCTTGCTGGAGCTGGAGTTCTGTTGTGTGTTGGGCCGCCATCATAGTCGTTCGTTGTGCGTGTTTTCGTGATGAAACTACAATAAGAGGAAATCAAACCGCAGCAAATCCTTAAATACAACAGCCTTCACACCTGAAGATGGCCAGTTAGGCCGAAATATGTAAAAACAAAAAAAGAAATCCTTGGCTTTAGTTCGCAAACGAACTATACTGACCGAGCGACCGTCGCTTGTCGGCGAAGTTAGTGCCAATTTTAGCGGATAGAGAGTGTCGCATGGTCAGCACAACGATCCCCACGGCCGTTAATCTCGGTTTTCTAGACCGGAGCCACTATTATTTGAGATAGCTCCTCAGTTATCCTCATGAGGCTGAGTGGACCCCGTTCCAGACCCACTACTTCCCAGAAAATATGGTAGCGCCGGGAACCGAATCCGGGACCTCTGGATCTGTAACCAGGAACTCTGACCACTAGACCACAGAGGAGGTCGGGCCGAAACATGTAGTTTCCAATAAAGGAACGACGTGGCACTTGGACGGCACAGAGTTCCTAAGTCAGAACTTAGACAGATGTTACTATTGTAATGTATCTGCAGTCTTGTGTGAGTGTGTGACTTGGTCTGTTTCTGACGAAGGACAGAGACAGAAGCTGTTAACGAGTGTGCTAAAGGCGATATTTAGCTCGAAGTGGAACAAGCTAACCGGAGAATGAAGAACACGATATAAGGAACGAATCGTTTGTACTCTGCAGTGACTAACTAAATAAAATTTGGCATGGCCTGAACAAAGCGTCAGAGAACTAAAGAAGGCCATGGGCACCCCAGAGATTTTACTAAGTGTACAGACAATTTTCCAAGAAGAAGGAAAGCCAGAAAATTATCTTATAATGTACATTCAAGTCACATAAGACAATATTCTGCATAGCAAAATATACACGTATTTGTTAAAATAATAGTAATGTTCAGTAAATTTACTTATTTTTAGCAAAATGTCTTTATTTTAAAACTATAAAAGGGGACTTATGGGATCATATTGCTCTCTCGCTCTGTGCCCGCATTTTTGTGTGCCCGTCTCTGTGTATTCCCTCTAATTTTTGTCAGGAGGCTTACGAAATCATCTTGCTGTCTGTTTGTTTGTGTTCCTCCCTAGTTTTTTGTTTTCTGTGAGGATCGTATCGTTATAAAGAAATTAGGCGATAAGTTATTTCCAGAATTTCTTGTTCAATTTTGATTTTTTAAATTTATGGAAGATTCTTGGCTTGTCACCCCCCCCCCCTCCAAGCAGCTCAAACATGAGTCGATATAATAGAAAATGAGTCTTAGGGAAGCAGTTTTTGAAAATGTTAACATGTTAAAATGACTCAAAATGAGATTTTGTGGTGGACTTTCGTCCTAGCAATAAAGAATTCTCCACTTCCGAAGCGCATAGGATGAAACAACCCAACTGAATTATGTGCCATGTTTCGAGTTAAAGACGCCCCAAATTTACCACGAAATTTGGTACAGGTGTACCGTATTTAAAAAATAAAATAGTAGGAACTGAAATCGCATAAATCTTACACAATTGTCCCTCATTTGCCACCCACACGCCTCACCCACCCTTCCCGTCACCCATAATGCAGTTCACATTAAAGTCAGTGCTAATAATTAAATTCGGTTTACATTAGTTGAAGGCATAACAATTAAATCGCATTGTTCAAAATCAGTGTAAAGAGGGGTACCTGCATGGGCGTCACAGTTAAAATCTTACGGTTCTACATATGTGGTTCCATTGTGCAGAATCATTGAAAGTAACTGTGACGCACTTAACTTACTTAGAATTACTTAGTATTTAATTGTGTTTTAGAAAGTCGAGTATATTCAGTTTCGAGTTTCATGGAAACAGAAGTTCACCACTACTGAAACAATATGCATAAAAATTTAGGACCCAACAGGTACCCTGACTGATATTCTTCATGGGTTTCCTCAGTTTCTCCAGAAAAATAGTCCCTCAGTTAGGCCATGAAGGCTTCTTTCCAATCTATCAGCATTCAGTCATCGCTGTTTGTTTAAATACTGACAATGCCTTAAAATAACGCACCAGAAAGAGACAAGTTATGTACTTGTAATGGTTTAACCATTACAACGAGCTTTCTCACTTTTTCCTATCATCTGGAAAACCGTTAGACTTATGTAAAATGTAAAACATGTTTCGTTTTCTCTATAACGTTTCCTTCCCTTCATTATTAAATGCAATAACCGTTTAGCGAGTTATACTAGAGATGGCAGCACAAACGTATGTATATAGTGTCTCCGATTGTTCCCTTAACATTTGCCAGAATCGAAATATGGCGACAACTTTCAGTAGGATACACAAATAGGCCTATCATATTTACTGATTATCATTTCAACGGTTTCGAATTGTATTGCAAGCAGACACACGCAAAATATGGAGTACATGAGATGCACATTTTTTTGTTTTAAATTTTCTTTGTGAAAGCGTCGAAAATGAAATTAGCCACAGAACTTTCGTTGTTGACTACAGTAGCAAATTTCATTTGAAACAAGCCGAGCATCTTCGTGGACATACATGCTGACACTTACATAGCGTGATCATTTTACACACTTTATGCCACGCATGCGTAGCAAGTGCTTTTGTTTTCAGCAATAGGGTAAAGACCCCTAATTTTGGATAGCGTGGCTTTTTACAGCAAGTAAGGGCAGGATTGCAGTGGAGGGCACATGATTTCATACCTCGTACCCGGCCAGTTTCTCAGCAGCGATAGATTGGGCGTCGAGGCAGCTGTGTTGCCTTGCCATCAGTGTGTTTCTGCTAATTCTGATGTAATGCTTTCACTAACAAAGCTAAGGTTTCAAAACAATACGTTCGTTCTAACTTGCACACTGTTTATATGAACTTGATTATATACATTACAACATGTGTGTCATGTGTTTATATCGCTTCCTAAAGTTTCAATTCTCCGTTATGCTGTCATGTTTAAATTAGTACTGGGTTGCCTAATTTCGATACTTAACATGGTTGCGACTTTCGAGCGCCCGAAATTAGGAACCTCATTTTATATAGACTTGATATCTTATTCATTCTTCTCTGGCTGATACTGAAAGAAAGGAATGGGCCATAGACGCCATGAGAAGTGCAGCGGAGGCTGTAAAAGAAAAAGAAATGGAATTCCTGAAAGACCTACTTTTGTGAATTTGAATTGTGACTCGAATGAGGACATAACTTGATGTTAATTTCTGTTGAAAACTATGTGATTATTTCGTAAATATTAATGTAATTAATATATTTCAAATATGACAATCTCATCTTTATAAAAAGGAGCCGGGATAGTGCAGTCGGTATAGCGACTGGCTACTGGCTGGATGACAAAGGGGTCGGAGTTCAAATCCCGGTATGGTCAAGAATTTTCTCCACGTTGTCCAGATCGGCTCTGGAGCCCACTCAGCTTCCTATCAGATGGGTGCCGGGGCTCTTTCCCAGGGGGTAAAATGGTCGGGGAGTGAAACTGACCCCTCATCATCAACTAATGCCTAGGCCAAGAGCACGTGGATCTATATATCCACTCTCCCATACACCTCCATGGCGTAGTGCTTAATTAGTTAAGCACAGGGACAACTTTACTTACCTTCTTTATAAAAAAATAAAATGAACGTACGTAATGTAGACCTGCGTTTCTCTTGTTCTTTTCATTCTATTACGGTTCTATTTTATGAATCGCATCTGTTTAAATACAACGATATCCAAAATAGAAACCACCCCTGTCCGAAATTTACTACCGTTTTCGAGGACAAATTTTCTTTAAGACATTTTTGTTTTCATCTAGATTTCTCTATATGCGCCGCAAGTTAGATCTAACTACATTTTTTTTCCTTGGCACTACAGCCCCAGTGGGCCTAGGCCTACCTCCTTGAACTTCTCCGTTCACTTCGGTTTTTCCAGATCTTACACATTAAGTAGGACCCCTTGGGCGGGTGATCAGCTCGTCGCAAGGCCTCTACCTGTAGACAAACACAGAGAAACGCACACGAACAAACTAAACATCCATGCCCTGAGTGGGATTCGAACCCACGATCCCGGTTTCCAAGCGAGCAAAGACAGTACATGCTGATCTAACTACATACTCGTACTAATTCTCACACTAGACATATTAAACTTCCTGAACGCAAGAAAGTACTAACGGTTCATGATTCTATAAACGAGTTGCTCCTACCAAAAGTATTTGAAATAAAGCGCCTCCGCCCTATTTGGTAGGAACTGAAAGACTTAGTAACGAAGGTGGTCCATAAATACTAGTTGCAAGGCTGTATAACAAAATGTAATTATTCTTATATGGCTTTTCTAAAAGCATTCTTTTTGCCCTGTAATCAAGCAGATGGAGCTCTCAACTTAAGGCTGAGGATGTGATAACGTGCTGCCTGTTCAGAGCTGTCGTACATCTCGGGTGGAGGGGAAGTGTAAAGATGATCAGTAGGAGAAAATCAGAGAAATGTTGAGAATATCGGGCACCCGTGACACTTCGCCCATCACGAATCTCACATGAAATCATCCAGGATTTAATTATTTACTTATTTATATTTTAAAGGCACTGTCAGTACCTGAAATTATTGTATATGGCGTCGAATAATGGGATAATTAATGAATGATGAATTGGAAGAAATGGAAGGAAACGATCGTAGCCTGTTTCAATGTACTGGCCTGGAGAGACTGAGGTGAACCACGAAAAACTTCAGGATATTCGAAACAGCAACGTAATCGCTAACACCTGACCCAACTTTCCCACTCATATGGGACTGATCCCAAAGTTTCACCTCGCTTAATCGCCTGAGCTGTGTCGTGGTCCGTAAGTGGAATATATATATATAATAACACATTTTTGTTAACTGATTTTCATGAACAAATACTGAAACGCCGGCTGAGAATTCAACGGGAATGTCCGTCGTTTGTTATGCAAGCTTTCGAACTACCAGCTCCCCCTTCTGTCTACCGCATTCCTCTCCAGACCTACATGTTGCCGGATGATACGTCGAGGCCGAAGTTTAACGCCATCTCTGCGATTAACACGCATAAATAATTAATCGTAAAGCGTCGGTATATCGACTGGTTAGTGGCTGGACGAGCAAGGAGTCGGAGTTCGAGTCTCGGTAGGGTCAAGAATTTTCTCTCCTCCACGTCGTCTAGATTGACTCTGGGGCCCACCCAGCCTCCTATCCAATGGGCACCGGGGGCTCTTCCCCAGGGGGTAAAGCAGCAGGATCATGAAGCTTACCACTCACCTCCAACTTGTGCCGAAGTCAAGAAAACCTACATCTATACATCCACTTCCCCATACGCCTTCACGGCGTAGAGCTTAATAAATTATGCACGGGGACAACTTTGCCCTTTTAATTATAATTCAAATATCCAGGAGAAAGAATTATCAGTACTCACAAAATAGACACGATGCACCGAAACAAAAGGCTACTTGCTACTACATAAATTACGTTCATGCTGAACAACTGGTTGCTATGGTAGCTCAAAATTGCGCAAGGTCAGTGATACATATTCAACCGAAACGTCACGAACTACCGAACTACACGGTGTTGCATACCAGAAGACAGCCTCCTTCACGACTGTTTTCTTTAAAATTTCTACCGTTTCACCTCTCAGGAGCCGGATTAGGTCAGTCGGTATAGCGACCGGCTACGAACTTGACGGCCTGGATTCGATTCCCATCAGTGTAAGATTTTCTCTTCTCCACAGCGTCCATACCGAGCCTGGGGCTCACCCAGGCTCCTATGTAATCGGTACCGTGGGCTTTTCCTCGGGGTTAAAGCGACAGGGGCGTGAAGCTGACCACTCACCTCCATCTAGTGCCGATGTTAAGAAAGGTGGAGGTATACCTCCCTTCTCCATATATGTTCAAAGCATAGTGCTTAAGTAATTAAGCACAGGGACAATGTCACCTTTAACCAGTTAACGGCTTGAAGCAACATACGCAATTCTTACGTACAATGTTATTACTGCTTTACGTGTGAAGTTAATCTGACTAATATTCTTAAGGAAATAAACAGATCATATGGTAGAAGAAGACACATATGACACGCACTTTATTTAGTACTGAAATCTAAGAACATAGTAGATACAGCATAGTAGATATGAACCAATTCCGTGAATAGTCCATCTGCTCACATGTCATATACCTCGTGTAGGCACCCTCACGACAGGAAAGTTTTGTGTGAGCATGTTACAATTCCCTACCGGCGTATGAATACCGAAATGATGCTAAAAGAGAATGTAATGACATTTAATACTGAAGAGCCCGGTTACGTCATTAACTGATGTCGACGCAACTCTTTTTATTAGTAGATCGAATATAGTTTATTGCTTCTACTGCCTGAATTGAATAATTTGGGAAGAACATTTACTCACTTTTAATGCAGAAGCTGTTTATTTTGACGAATTTACATCAGGAGGGCAACATGAGAAGCACGCAGTAGCAAAATCAAGTGAACTTGGGTCGCGATAGTCGATCGCATGACCTGCCGGAAACAGTGACTTCTAGCCAGTTGTCAAAGCTTCTGGTGAATATTGCAGTTCCCAAACATTTCTCTGATAAGTGTGCTGCTTTAAGAAGTTCGTCTACATAGTACTCAAAAGTTTAGCTTCTACCTCGTAGAAAACACACTGCTTCTCCATTACAAAGACCTGTCCTTTAATGTTGTTTACAGATGTAACTTTTGTTTATTTTGACAGCATAAGAAACACATAAATAGGCAAAATGTATAGTTGTTAATGTAAGTGTTATAAATACGCACCACTGTGCTTATAGGATTGAGTAAATAACGTAGTCTTACCTTATTCTTCCTCAGAAGTTGACGACAAACTGACTCTCCACCCTATGCCTACGTTCTGACGGTTCTGACACTTCGAGTGTGTGTCGCTCACACCCCAAGTGAAACCATTACGTTGTAGTTCTACAGCCCGCCATCTGTTGGACACTAGTTCTAACTAATGTCAGGGTGATATGGATTCGAATGCGGTTGTGCCCGAAATTAACTTAACAATGGCTTTATTGTCTGACAAAGTAATGACGTTACCGTAGTAAGAGTCCTTCATTAGAATCTAATAGTTGCTAAAAGAGCCAAGAGATTGTCCGCCTTTCATGGTACCGCGAGGTTCATTACCGTGTTCACAAGAGCCCACCACTGACCCGTAACCTAATCTAGATGAGTCCAGTCTACATGCTTCTAGCCTACTGATTTGTTACCCACTTTGATGTTATGCTCCCATCTACACCCAGGTCTTCCTAAACGTCTCTTGCTTTTAGGTTACACAAATTGGTGACATATCTCTCTCCCATACGACATCCTACCCAAAGTCGACGCCGAGTGGCCAGCAATATTTCTTCGTATTCGAGAGCTTATAGGAGACGGCTATCCGAATGAGCTCTTACGTGGATTTCCTCAGACCTTTAGTCGGTATACAGAGCAAGTTACGCGCTGCGCAATTGACGAATTACAATTCGATTCCAGGTTGAAAGAAAAGATATTTCTCATCCCTGCAGAGTTCAATCGAGCTCTAGAACACACACACAGCCTATTATCCAATGAATACCGTGGGCTCGTTTCCTGGGCTTAGATCGGCCAGAATATGAAACTGGCCACATATTTCCATTTGGTGACGAGTTTAAAGAAGTGTGCAACTATTCCTCAATCCCGTATGACCCTCCTTGATGTGGTGCTCAGTTGAGCGAAACTCATTAGTAACGGAGATAGAACAAAATCATGATACGAAGATAGTTAATAGATCCTTTGGAAATGTGGCAAAGTTCAGATCACGCGGTATCGTAGTTTGTTGAAGAACTATGCTACAAACCGTAAAGATCGCGGGTTTCTTTTCCCGATGAGGTCATTTTATTTCTTCAATTTATCTAATCATTCCAACTGCACTATAACCTTGGGTAGACTCAGCCTCTAACAAAAATGAGTATCAGGAATCTTCCTGAGGGTAAAGACGGCCGACGCGTAAGTCTGACAACTTTACCGCCATCTGTGAGCTGACTATCTAGAAGATATGAGAGTCTCGACGTCTCACAACCCTATGTACCTTCACTGCCTGTTACAGGGATAGCTTTACCTTCTAACCTGGAGGGGAAATACGAACACAGGGTGATTCTAAATTATTGTCTGGGTTTCCGTGGCCTATAATTTGAGGGAAATTGAAACCTGCAGTTGTTTAGCATTGTGCAGTATCGAGTCTACAGGTACTAAAATTTTGAATTACGTATTCCATAAACAGTGTCATTTTGTTTTTTCCGGTGTGAAAATTATAAGCCACGGAAACTCCGACAATAATTTAGGATCACCCTGTGCTACTAGGACGACTTAGACATAGATGGAAGATAATATAAAAATAGATCGTATAGAAGTAGGTGGAGGTGTGGGCTAAGTGTAGGGATAACTGGCGGGATCTTGTGTACACGGTGATGAACCTTTGCGTTCCACACAATTACGATAGTTTTTTGTTGAACTGAACAATTACCAACTTGTCACAAAGGACTCGTCTCCATTGCATAAGTAATTAAGTTATTTAGTTAGTAAGGGAAGCTGCAATGCAATGGAGACATTTGAAAACTCACTGTAATTTGAGCTGTTAAATTTCCCAGCTCTTATTAAGGCACATCCTCTCATATGGAATGGACTGGAATCTGTGGTTACCCCCCATCGAGGAGGGCTGGCCCCTTCTACAAGACATGCAGTGTAAGGGCGCGAGATATAAATACAGTGGCTCTTGGTCGCACAGAAATAACCGCATCCATCCCTCTTCTGAACGCAGTACGCCGTGTGTGAAGAGCAGCTGAAGGGTGTGTCGCGTGTTTATTTTTGTCACATAAATTTATTTCCGCTCGAAAGTACAGACAGTGTGCTGTGATGTTCACTGTACTGACGAAATAACTAACTGGAGTAAATTACGAGATGCTAAGATACCCTCTTCTTGTCAAAATATTTCCTGACATTATATGGAAGCACCTCGTCGGTGTCTCCACCTTATCGTGGTGAGGTGGTTTGAGTATGCCAAGGACCCTGAGAGCTATACCAGCGGTATCGTAGCTACTGGCAGGGCCTCCCTTGCTGGAGAGGTCAAAGGGTAGGCATCAGACGAAGAGAGACACCAAAAACTGATGCCGGAAGCAGCGTCATCAGCAGCGACTTGAAGCACAGAGCAAATGATGCTCGAGATGGTTCAAGTTCGTATAGCAACAGGCGTGACCAGAGTGGTTTGAACGGCAGTTGTACTGCGATGTGGAAAGCAAATGGAAAAACTACCACATTATCACTTTTCCTGGATAGTCTCTTTCCAAAAACAGAAGATCGCATTAAGTGGAGGAACTGTTTTGGAAGAGACTGTGGACCTGTCGTCTGACAGATTACTGATGAATGAATGAATATGGAAGCCGAAAAGGCGTTACCGTGTTCATGAGAGCCAGCCAATTTATCCGCCCCCGACTCACATGCCGTTCCCACGGCAGTAACTGTGAACACTTGGCTGCGCCATAGCTCAAGCGGTTAGTCGCTGGCTTCCCACCGCGGCGGCCCGGGTTCGATCCCGGGTCTGGTCAAGTGGGATTTGTGGTGGAAAAATGGCGCTGGGGCAGCTTTTCTCCGAGTACTTCGGTTTCCCCTGCCAATCTTCATTCCACCAATTGCTCTACAATCACCCTCACCTATCATCTGGGGCTGGTACAATAGGCCAGAAGTGGCCGCAGTACAAGGGATTTAGACCCACCCCACTAGCAATAAAAAAAACTGTGAACGCTATGGTCAGTCGGCTGTAACTCCGTATGGTTCAAAGACAACCCGACGTTTCCGAGGAACATATTACCTCCGTCTTCAGGGCCGAAAGGTACACGGAGCTTCAGGCGTCTGATTTCCCACTCGCAGTTTCTCTTGATTTTCTATTCGTCCCTGAAGATGAAGACGATATGTTCTTCCGAAACGTTACGCTTTCTCCGAATTACATGGCCTTGCGAAACAAGAAAACTGCATTCAGTCCCTGACCTCCCGTCTTATTTCTTTAATATTGTTACGTGATAGAGTATAGACGGGGTTTGGATTGGTAATTGGATTTACTGGACTTTTGTGCATCTCGATACAACACTTTACAGTTCACTATTACATACACACTATTATTCTCAGTCTCGTAGAGTCTCCACCAGCTGTTGCTTGGTAACGGCTTCCAACGGCGGACTCTGGGTTCCTGAACTATTCCCGGCCTCAGCTACAGCAACCCTCGACTAACTGACTACCTCTCCAACCACGTACCCAGCTCATTCCAGCAGAGTCAGAGTCAGAATTCGCCAATCAGTTCGTCTTGGCGCCAAGCTCTAAGAGGATCACGAGCAGAGATTTCTTTTTCAACTGAACCCTTGTAGTCATAGTCCTTATGTAACATTCTCTCTAATTAGAAGATGGCTTTGTCTCTTATGAATATGCTTGGTTTTTCGTCAAGTGTACGTATCGCACATGTAGCGTGTTATTGAAAACTCTTCCTTTTGCACTATATACACAATTTCTCTGTCAGTACAGGCTTTGCAAAGCAGGTGTCTATCTTAACGTATTTTATGTTACAACGGCAGCTTAGTCACTTGAACGGTCGTAAGCTTGGCCACCGTCAAGTTTAAGTCTCTTATATTTTTCCATGTCTGCCTTCACTTCATCATATACCGCGAACATGTTCATTCTAATGATTATGTATGACTTCTGCTAGTTGGCTGCAAAATTTGATTATTTACTCATATACGTACATACGGAACGTTGAAAGTTGCGTGCAAATCGCGGACTGTTGTGCAGCTTGGAAAATTTCCAGTGGTGCGGTAAGTGTCTGGTATGGTGCAATCGTTAGGATACCTAGCTTTCACTCCAGCTCTAAACTTGTCCCGCTTATAACATCTTGGCGCGGACCGCGTAGAAAATACCGTTTTTCTGTTGGGATGCTCACGTGATCGCTACTCAGCTATTTATAGCAACGACCGTTGTTTAGATAGCCATTACTTAGCAACGGCTACTGTATAGGTACTTATTTTGCCGTCGTTGTCTAGCAACGGATCTACATGTCACAGTAGTTTAATATTCTCCCATCTACTCTCATGTCTTCCAAGTGTCTTCTTTCCTTTAGGGTTTTTTTTACCAAAACTGTGTTTGCGTGTATCTTCATCAGGCGTTGATGCAAGAAAGTAGCGACGTATCGAATAAAAGCCTTCTCCCATATTGGGGTTTGGGTGACCTCCACAATAGCCTTAGTGCACAGGAAGAATTCAACTCCATTTCCTTCAGCATCCCGTATAAGAGAACTGCAAGCTACAGTAGAGCAACTTGTCACTGGTTTCATAGTTGGTGGGTCCCGGTGCAGGGTTTATATCCTTGCGCATTTCGGTCATTTATGTAGTTCTCGGTAGACCGATAAATATTTCTTAGTCTCCTCAGACATATACCGTCATTTTGCCTCCCTTCTTAGTGCGTACTTAACCTAACTTACGTGACTTTACACAATATGGATTCATCACTTAATGCATGAATAAGATATAAAAGTTTGTGACGAAGGTACAGTGGTATAAATATTATGTTTCTGGACAATATACATCGTCCTATTTTGTCTAAAACACCGCCCTGTTTATATTTCAAAACACAACGTTTCGGGGATTAGATTATGTTTCTGTCTTCAAGTAATATCTACGCAGTTGTGCCCAATCGATACAGTTTGTCCCTATCTCAGGAGAATCCAGTCTCCGAAACTTTCGTGTTTTGAAATATAAACAGGGCCGTGTTTTAGACAAAACAGAAAGACGGATAATGTGCAGAATAATATTTGTACTTAGTGCATGGTTTCTTACTCTGTGCTTCACCCCCACTCCCTTGGCCTCGAGACTGTACCACGCAGAATTCTCAACAATATTTTAAAAATAATTTTATTCACACTAAGTTTTTGGATGTAAGTAATAACAAATATAAGTAAGAGTAAAGTTTAGCCGGTCAGGGTAGCCGAGCAGTCTAAGACATGTACTGTCTTCGCTCGTTTGGAAACCGGGATCGTGGGTTCGAATCCCACTCAGGGCATGGATGTTTATTTTGCGTGTGTGCGTTTTTCTGTGTTTGTGTACAGGTAGAGGCCTTGCGACGAGCTGATCACCCGCCCAAGGGGTCCTACCGAATGTGTAAGATCTAGAAAGAACCGAAGTGAACGGAGAAGTTCATGGAGGTAGGCCTAGGCCCACTGTTACTGTAGTGCCAAGGAAAAAAGGGAGCAAAATTGTCCCTGTGCTTAATTAATTAAGCATTACTCCATAAACACGTATGAGGGAGTAGAGGTATTGCTCCACCATGCTTGACATCGGCACCAGATGGAGGTGACTATACATTTTTCGGAAAATATAGCTGCATCCGGCAAAACATTTCGCGAATAGGAACATTTTATAGCTTATTGCAGGTGTAGAGGCTGTAAAGCTACTTGGATTCTGACTGTCACTGTACAGCGTTATTGGAACCTGCAAGAAAGGGTAGAACTGAACTTTTCATGACTGTACAGGAACATTTTATAGCTCATTGTAGGTGTAGAGAGGCTATTCAGGTTCTTCATGTCACCGTACAGCCTGATAGAGACCTGCAATAATGCGCAGAATGTCACTTAACGCTGAATACCAGAGATGGATTACAGACGGTAATTTTACTCGTATATATAATTTTATTCGGTCCTGGTATCACAGAGTTTGTGAACCCTGACTTACTCGTTTCAGGTACTGCGGTTATTTTTTGTGTGCCATCAAAAAATTTTGCATTTTGACCGCAAAGTGTATTTATGTTTAAAATGTTAAAATAATACGGCTGTATTTTACTTCCTTGTCTGGCTATTTGTACACTTTTCACTTGCTGTAAAGAGGTTTCAAATCTTCAGTTTTCACAACTCGTTGAATTGATCACCTACGAATTTGCGTTTTTATTATCACTTTGTAGAAAACTTTTTCTCTGATCGAGTGACTATGCTGTCACATCATTTTCGATCGAGCACTGAACCTGTTTGCTGTGTTTTTGTTTCAAAGGGTCCACGATTAGTCGCTGCTTGTGCTTCTTTCAAGAAACATATTAGAAAATCTCACCTTACACGTATGTCGTTTGTGGATCTACTAAACACTCCTGTCCAAACGGTGTTAGGCCATGCATGTGTTAGTGCTGGTCAGCCATTTTCATCTTACTGGCTACCGTTCTGAATAATATGAAACACATAACCTCAACATTATTAATCTTATCCTATTGATGAGATGTATCATTATACTCAGATTTATTGAATGTAATAATATTAACGGATAGAAACGCTACTGCCGTCTCTTAAAAAACTCAAGCCAAAATTATATATTGTTACATAATTGTCTATAAACGGGGTTTGGATTGATAATTGGATTTATTGGTCACTTACGAACGTAACTACAAGCAAATATAGCGCCACGGCTAATTCATACACTCTACGATTCACTACAGTCTATGTCTTCAGCCGTTTCTCTGTAACGGCTTTCAACGACGGACGTTCCCCAAACTCTGGGTTGTCGAACTGTCCCTGTGCCTCATCTACCAACTTCTCACAGCAACTGCTCACAAGGGCTGTAGACTCACTGCTCTACAGTTCTTTAACTCTCTAACTCGCCAACCACTTCACTCAACTGGACTACACTGACTTTCATTAGTTGTCCTAGTTATAACACCTAGGCACGGACTGCACAGAAAACACCGCTACTCATTCTTGTACTTCAATCGTTGCCGCGGGAATATATGTTTACGAAGCAACGCAGTTGTACGTTTGCTTATCTTGCGGTCGTTACCCAGCAACGGGTCCACGTGCTACAACATTTTAAAATTAGAATTTGTATTGAAATTCGGGGGGAAATTAAATAATAACATAACAACGTTGCTTTAAAATTTAGCTGCATTGAACCGACATCATTCTTATTGGATCTGTCGGTAAAAATGCGAGTATTTATGAAACCTGCAGACCACACTACTGCAGGCCACATTTAGCTGTTTAGAGCATATTAGTTAATAGAGGCTATGTGTCACCTGCTTCAACATTTAAAAGACCAAGTAGGCTAATGCAGCAATAACGGTGTTGGTTTGTATTCGGGAGTTATGTTCAGATCGAATTTCGACGTTGTTACTAGTTAATCTGCCCAGTGTTTTTCGTGAATTTGCTCAGTATCTCCAAGAAAGTACTGGGACAATCTTCGATTAAACTACGACCACCTCCTTCCACATCCTCTCCAATTAATTATTCACGAATCATCAAACTATGCAGTCTACATACTTAATTAAGCACCACGCCATGAAGACGTATGAGAAAGTGAAGCCATTGGTCAGCTTCACGGCCCGGCCCTTTTACATCCGGTATCCACTGGATAAGGGCTGAATGGACCCCACCCAGAGACGGTCAGGACGCTATGGAGAAGGCTAAAATCTTACACTCTGCCGGGAATCACGTTCCGGCCGTCGCTATACTGACTGTCAGTTGCTGCTAGTGTTTAAAGCATATAACAAAAAATATTCAGAACTCTTACAGTTTTCCAGCAGTCTAGCATAAAGCGGTGGAGAGTTCTGAGAGCTCACCTGGAGATCTGTTATGCTAGCAGAAACATAACTTCTGGTAGGATCACCGATGCTACACAGGTCGAAGAGTAGGGGTCAGACCGTACATAACCTGTGGTCCTTTGGGTTGGGGGTTGGGGGTTGGGCGAGGGGCTGAAAACTTCATCTCGGGAAACAATATATTGTGACATGTAGATCCATTCTAGGCAACGACCGAAATACGTGCACGCAAGAATAGAACCGGTGTCGCAAGAAGTCTTTACTATGTGGTTCGCATATATCCATAGCTAGGTAACGGGCCAATAAACACGTATTCTTGACAACAGAAGACAATGTTTTCCGTGGGGGTTTGCCAAGGAGTTGTCTTGAAGACAATCGACGCTACAAGCAGTTGAGTTGAGAGAGGAGAGTTCAGCTGTGGAGTGTTAACCAGCGGGCAACAGAAGCTGAAGAATCGATCTGTTGCCAGAAAACGTCTAGTGAAGACATTGCAGAGGAACTGCCTTTACGGACAGCTGTTACCAAGTAGTGACTAGTGAAATATACCTAGGAGACTTGGCGTGAAGTAATTTGTAGTGTGGAAATCAGCAATAATGTTATAATTATTTGTAGTTACCACCTGTAAATGATCAATAAATATTTTTTCACCAATCCAAACCCCGTCTAGTATATTGACAAATACATGTGATAATGTTTTAAGGAACCTGAAGATGGATGACGAATGCATAATTTAGAAAGAACGTCTGTCACAAAGGAGTTCAAGATCCTTAGTGAACCGTAGAATCAAGGAGTACGTATGTATTTAAGTGTAGGTCTGTTGATGGTTTTGTATTATTCTCGCGATAAGTGACTATTGTCCCCCTGGTTATTATTGGTTAGTGTTTTTAACGGAGATGGAATGTGTTTCCTGTGAGATAGGAACTGGAACGTTAACTATCATGCAGATTAATTTCGCACTATAAAGATCATAATTTCAGATTTTGCTCAGCCAACGAGGCGGTTCGAAAGTCTTCTGACGAGTACGCGGTTGGACCTGTTATCGCGATATTAAAGTTCCCATGGCATCATCGTCAGTGCAGCTGTGATATTTTTAGGAACACGTCCAGAGGAATGCATGACGTGGTTCAGCTTTCATATACATCCCAACTGAAGCAGCAGCCGAGCTGAAGGACTCAGTTCCAGCAAAAGTTTCTATACGTGTTGTGGCACTTGAAATGTAACAATTGCGGAAGGATATTTTAACGCGTCCTTTGTCACTATCTGTATCTCATCGGCTTCTATGTTCATCTATAGCAGATATTATTATTTACATATTTAAACGAATTATTATTATTATTATTATTATTATTATTATTATTATTATCATCATCATCCGGTTCCATTCAGCTAGAAGTTGATGGTGCACACCTAGGTGCTTTCGCTAAGCACTTTCAATCTGTTTATAATAGCCACTGCTCTAAAGACTTTCCCCCACTCTAACAATCTTCTGAATTTTTATTCCTTGCCCCCATTTCAGATGCGAATATCTGCAAAACCATCAAGAGACTAAAACCTTCCAAATCTGATGGACTTGACGATATCCCTGGTTTTATCATAAAAGGTTGTTCAGGTATTTTTATTCCTATACTTAGGCATATACACAGTGTGTCCAGGTTCTATTAGGACTGTGTTCAATAAAAATACAAGACTTGAATTATTTTCAAAATTTCACACTTTTTATTCAAAATAGTCTCCTTATGAATCAATACATAGCTGGAATCGATTGAAAAGTTTTCGAAAACAGTCACTGTACTCCTTTTGTGGAATCGCATTTCAAACTGCGGTATGTTCCCTTTGGATGTCCTGGATGGTGTCGTGACGGTCCCCTTTCATCGCCAACTTAAGTTTTGGGAACAACCAGAAATCTGCTGGAGCCAAATCTGGCGAATACGGAGGATGATCAAGGACTGTGATCCCTTTTCTGGCCAAAAAATCGCGCGCGACCTTCGATTTGTGGGGTGGGGCATTGTCGTGGAGGAGCGACCAAGTATCTTGCGCTCGATATTTAGGTCGAACTCGAAGAATTCTCGCCCACAAATGATTGAGGACTCCGAGATAATAATCAGAATTCACTGTTTGACCTTCTGGCAGAAATTCCTTGTGAATGATTCCTTTGGAATCGAAGAAAACGGTTAGCAGTGTCTTTACTCGACTCTTTTGCATGCGCACTTTGGTTTCGGCTTCTTTGGGCTGAACCACGCTGCACTCTGCCGCTTTGTGAGTCTCATATTAAAAACACCATGTCTCGTCACCAGTAACAATCGATTTTGTAAATTTTGTATCACTTTGGGCCGATCGTAACATGTGTTTGCAGTGTTCCACTCTGGCATGTTTTTCATCGCTTAACAGCGCGTGCGGTACAAACCGCGCACAGACCTTCCATTTGCCCAAATCCTCGGTCAAAATTTGATGCACAGTACTTTTTGGTATTCCCAAAATATCAGTCCTAACGGATCCTGGACACACCGTGTATTTAAATTGAGCCTGGCGCAACAGTATTTTCCTGCTGCATGGAAAGAATCTGCTGTTTTGCTAGTATTTAAAAGAGGCAATCATGCCGCTGTGAGCAACTACAGACCCATTTCTATTCTCAGTAATTTCTCTAAATTGTTTTAATTTATTATTCATGAACATGTTTCGCATTACGCTAATTTTGATCCCAATCAACATGGCTTTACCAGAATTAAATCTACAGTTACCAATTTGGTGACGTTTCTTGACTTTTAGACGTCCATTAACCGCGGTGAGCGTTAAGCTGATGTCACCTATTTTGATTTTTTAAATGTTTTTGATCTCGTCCCCCGTAATATGCTCTTGCATAAATTAAGCTCCTTCGAATTCTCTGTTGCTTATGTTAGCTGGTTTCGCAGTTACTTAACCAACAGACAATTTCGGGTTCGCGTTTCTGGCACTCTCTCCCTGCCTTTTCATGTAAAGTCCGGGGTGCCGCAAGGCCTTTTCAACGTAGTCATAAATGACCTATGCAAATTTGTTAACTACTGTAACCTTTCAATTTTTGTCGATTATCTCAAGATTTTCCGCATCATTAACTCACTACATGATTGCCTCTTACTTCGATCTGACATCAATTCCGTGAGTCCATGAGACTTCATACTGCTAAAACTCGTGTTGTGTCATACACAAGGAAAACTATTTTTTTTAATTACGAATACCAGCTAGGAGTGTAACCGCTCACTTCGGCTGCCACTTCTTGTAACCGTTGGGCGCCACTTCTTGTGACCGTCCCCCATCTATCTTTATATTTATTTATTTATTTATTTGCTTCGGTAGAACACTTGACTCTTCTCAGGACCGTGTCACGGTAATAACTGAGGCAACGAGAAAACTGCACATTTAAAACCAGTCCACTGCTAGAAATCAAAGACATTATTTCTGCTTAATCACAAATTGTTTATTTCAGAAGCAAACACTATAACTTTATTAGCAAGTACGGAGTAATGTGCCCTTTTTATTATTATAAAAGATTAATTGAACAAAATAAAGACTGTTAAATTTAGATAAACTTGGAGAGTGCAGCCCAATGACGTCTGCCTCTGATGAATTCTAAATGCCAAGTCTTTCTGCCCACTCTATCCTGCGGGAGCGTCACTTCATCCACTGTATAGGATTTGAACCGACGGCCTTTCTCCCAGACAAGAATAGTTTGCTAATGGCTGATTTTAACTGCCAATTCATCATACAATCAGCACTAGACAATCACATTACTAACTTTGAGAGTAAAGAGATCCAAAGATATTGAACCCGGAACCCTACATGTGAAAGCGGTTATTTCTTAGTTTAGGGTCCAATTACGCCCTTCCGAAGAGACTTTTATAACAGCTACCCTATTAGCGAAACAAAATTTACATCTTCGGCAAACTACAGACTTGCCTTTTCGTGATGGCCATGTCCCTTTTTCGGTCACCCAAGCTGCAGGTAACAAAACAAGGCAGTTGTTCCTGTCCAAATGCGAAAAGCAAGTCATTACAAGCTAATGCATCGGTCCCCCCAATAAATCAGTCACTCTATTGAAATGGCTAAAGAGGAACATAGCGTCCATTGAAGAGTTTTAAAAGGTTTGGACTGTCACAGCAGTATTAAGGACCTGGGTGTTTCATTTGATTCAAAATTATATCTTCACACACATGTTGATTATGTATTTTCTGAATGCATAAGGCTTTTAGGCATTATTCGCTGCATAACCTACAGATTTTCCTACATGCAGTGTGTCTGTATGTACTATATTTTACTTTAGCCAAGTCCAAGTTGGAATATGGTAGTTTGGAACTCCATCTCTTCGACTGATGCCAATAAGCTTGAGCACATCCAGCAGAAGTTTGCATCCGTCTTTTCTGTCTTTATCGTTTCTTTCCTCCTATTACATATAATTGTAGAGATGACTTAGATAAATTAAGTCTACAATCTTTACGTAAACAGAGACATCACCTTGATGAACTTTTTTTTTATTCAGGTCTATCGTGGACTTAAATCTTGCTCTTCCCTTTTGGAAAGCGTTAGCCTTCGTGTTCCTTCCAGCAACCTTATGGGCTTCTCACTGTTTGGTCCTTCTGCAGCAGGTGCAGTTTGCACCTGCTCTGCTGGTTCGCTCGCGGATTCCTTCTTGTCTTCTAACCTGAAGATGGAGGCGACACATTCCTCCGAAACGTCGGTTAACACAATTTCCACACGGCGCCACATCCCAGATGACGGCTTTCTTCAAAAGTTGTAATAATTTACCCTGAAGACTGACGCAGAAAGTTCCTACTAAACGTCTGTATTTCTGTATCACATTACAGAGCGTCACAAATCAAGGTTTTATATTACACGATGGGCCCATTTCTGGTGCGTTCGCAAACGAAATGTTGGAAAGAATGAGGCCGCTGACTTTACCACGCATGTCTGTCCGTATGTAATACCTGAAGAACGGCTGAACAGATTTTCATGAAACTGGATTGAGGAGTTTACTAAAATACGAGGTGCAATCCAAACGTTCCCGAAATTTGAATTTTGTGGGCAAATGGTTATGAGTACATCGAAATACCACTAGGTGTCTCCCACACACCCTTCTTGAATCAGTGAGGCAAGCGGCATTGAGTTGAGTGGTTGGGTTTATTGTTGGTGAACGTATATCCATTGTTGTGTTTCCGTGAGTTTGTGGTTTTGCGATGGCTGACCTGAGAGAGCAGGGTGTCTGTATAAAGTTCTGTTTTAAACTTGGGGAAACCGCTGCAGAAACGCACCAAATGTTTAAGCAAGCTTCTGGTGACAACAGTTTAGACCAGACACAAACTTACGACTGGTATAAGCGTTTCAAAAATGACCGTCCCGATCGTTCAGCCGTCAACTGGCACCACACCAGAAAATGTCGCGAAAGTTAGGGATCTGATTCTGCAAGGTCGTAGACTGACCATCCAAGACCTCTGTAACACCTTGGGACTAAGTTATGGTACATGTCAACGAATTTTGTTAGAGGAACTGAACATGAGGACTGCTGCAAAATGAACAGAAGCAGCATCGCTTAGAAGTCTGCAGGGAACTTCAACAACAGCTTCAAGAGGATCCAAGCATTTTTTCGAAGGTTGTCACTGGTGACGAAAGTTGGGTTTATGGCTATGACCCTGAAAGTAAGTAGCAATCGTCGCAATGGAAGAGCCCTTCTTCACCTCAGCCAAAAAAAAAACCCTCGACAAGTCAAGATGAACATTAAATCCATGTTGATCTGTTTTTTTTATATATTGTCACGTATCGGGCGTATAACGCGACAAATAACTTCACGCCGTATTTTATATAGCGAATTTTATTTCACATTCGCACTTACAATCACCCAAATTACAGATTTACGATTACTGCTATCTGCAGTATCACAAATAGTACATTCCAAATGCCAGAATACAACTAACTAGCTGCTGGCTAACTCGGAACTAACTCGGAGGTAGCGCGAGGGCTGACTCGGCGGTAGCTCCAGGACTGACTGTGAATAGCCTTCGCTGCTCCTTATGTAGCCTCGATCGGACAATTGTCGTCTCGTACCGTGTTGCTAGCCACGCTGTCCGGAGTTGTTGACTGCTGCCTAGCAACCGCGATATCCCTCGGTGACGTCACCGCTGTTGATTCGCTTTGCATAGCTTCAAGGTTGCGGGGACTCGGCTAACGTCGGCTCCGCTCGGCTCACATCGGCTCCGCTCGTGACGTCACCGCGCGTTGCGCGTTGCATAGCTACCAGGATGCGGGGTGATTACTCGCCTATTACGCGAGCGCTACGTTACCGCTACGTGCAGCTGGGGAGGTAGGGGTCAACATGTCACAATATATTGACGGGATTGTTCATAAGGAGTTCGTCCTTCCTGGTCTGATAGTCAATAAAGAGTTCTATCGCGATGTTCTAAGGCATTTGAGGGAGGACATGAGGAGAAAACGTACAGAGAAGTGGCGCACAAACGAATGGGTACTCCACCATGACAACTCACGACCGCATACGGCTTACATTGTTCAGGATTTTTGGCTAAAAACAATATGGCAGTTGTTCCCCACCCACCGTACCTGCCAGGCTTAGCTCCATGCGACTTCTTTCTCTCCCCAACATTAAAATCAAGTTGAAGGGGCGAAGATTTGATACAGTTCAGGAAATTCAATCGGAAACGCAGACGGCACTAAACACCCTAAGACATTTGCTTCTGCAGTCCATACTACTCGTACGTACCTCTCCAAACTCTACCTCAGCAAACAGTAACGGTTCTGACTTTTATTCGGGAAGTTCCCGGTTCAAATCTCGGATGGGAAACCATCTATCATGACTAAGGTTTCTTGTAGTTTTCCTCAGTCTTATCATGGTCCTAATATTAATGGTCGAGGAGTACAAATTATGAAACTGTTCACTTTGTAATTTTCCTCATTCTCCTGTTAATTCCTCCCTCCTAGGCCCAAATTTTCTCTCAGAACTCTGTTCTCAAACACCATCATCTTATACTCTTATAATAATGTGACTGACCAAGTATTACACACACAAAACATGAACTAACAATTATGGTTTTGTTTATTTTAATCTCTACGTTTTCAGATGGTAGAGGAAGGGAGTGTGCTCCATCCTGAGTGGTAGGAATGCCTCCCAAAAATTCATCTGCTCTTAATTTATTCATGAATGCAGTTTTGATGTTAGTGCTGCTCTCAAGTCTTTGAACTTTATCACATTTTCAAGGGATCTATTAGCTCTTTATACTATAGTTTTGTCCTGCACTCTGGTGAGGAGACAGCAACATATACTTAGTTTCTAAAAATAGCAATTAATTAATTAATTCTCAGTTCCATGATTTAATCACTAGGTAAAGGTAAGCTGGTATGATACATAAACGTGTCCATGTATAAGTAGTGCAACAAATAGAAAACATAGAGCTCAGAGTGTATCAGTTGCTGTTGTTGTAAGAAAACGCCACCAATGTCTCTAACTTCCAGTTTGGTTCATACTTCACTAGACTTTCTTCTCTCCTAATGGACCACACGTGTGGGTTTGGCAGGAAGCAATCAAGAGCTCTTTTTGTGTGCTCATGTCACTGACGAGTTCCTCCCCCATGTCTAGACTCCCCTACTATATTTATAGTGACATAACTCAAAGGTAAAGGGGGATGAAATAGCTCAGTCATTGTGGTGACTAGGCTGTGAAAGGTCTTAGCTCTTCTACCTGTAATTAACAGCAAGAGTTCTTTCAGTGCTTCTTCCTTTCAGTGCACACCTCATAACTAATCATCACAAGTTGCATCACTGCAGGAGCTCACTATAAACACCATTTCTAAAAACGTTCAATTTAGGAATGTTAACTTGAATGAGCTATCATTTATAGTCTTTATTGCAGAAGTCTTCTGTCTCTGCAGTTTTCTTCATTCCTTCATGACACTAGGCTAATAGGGCATGATTATAATATAGTCCCTGCAGGGGACATGCAGTAGTGTACTTGGTTGAGGCACTATGTTAAAAGCTGTAAGGTCAAAGGTTCAATTCTCGATATCACTGGATTTTTCAACTGACCGAATCCTTCCAGCCACACTATGGCCCTGGGGTCAACTCACCCTCTAACAGAAATGAGTACCAGGAATCTTCCTGGGGGTAAAGGCAGCCGGCATGTAAGGCTGATAACCTCACTGCCATCTGTCAGCTGACTCTCTAGAAAATGTGGAGGCCTTAACATCTCACAAGCCTATGGGTTTCCACAGCCTGTTACAGGGATAGCTCTACCTTTTACCTTTACAATGCAGAGATCTATCTATGCTCATCATTGTTGGATAGCCACGTGGGGGTTTGTTGCAAAAGGTAAGTTTCTTTATTCTGTTATCTTTGAAACTGAATACTGACATCATGGTAGGTGGCCAAGAACAGCACAGGTAGGAACCAACACAAGGGTATCAAAGTGTGTTCTCTCAGTTTTGGTATCTGCCTTTAATTACTTATTTCACACTGAAATCCAGTATCGACAGAGCCAGTCAGCAATAGACTTATATGCACTACACTATATACAGGGTGTCCCAGGAGGAATGTGCCAAACTTCGGGAGGGTGTTCCTTATGTTAAAGTATGCCGATATAACCCAAAACACCTATGTCCAAAGTTGAACGGTTACGGAGATAATGGCCAGAGAAGTGTCAAACTTTGACCGGGGTTACACACTTGTTGATTACAAAATAGATATTAAAACTGGCAGGAATATGTGGATTCTGTAACGTTAATAATGTACGTAACATCAAACTAACTTGTGAGTGACATGAAGCCATAAAATTGAAGTACAAAAAACTCGCATGCCATCTCAAAGTTGTCGTTAAGAGTTCCAAGCACTGTACATGACACATGAATGGTAAGCGATGACGTAACGTGCTGACTGCGCGTTCTGATAAAGCCAACTCCATAAGCACGGATAGGATGAATCACGGCAGTCAAGGACAAACAGAGATAATTCCTCTCAGCTGATAGGTATAATCCGTGGACCCGCTAGAAGACCACACTTTTCTCGGGCCATTATCTCCGTAACCGTTCAACTTTGGACATAGGTGTTTTGGGTTATATCGGCATACTTTAACATAAGGAACACCCTCCCGAAGTTTGGCACATTCCTCCTGGGACATCCTGTATAAGCACAGACTAGTCAACATTACATACATGAAGCTGGACAGAATCATGATTTGTATGTTAGACTTGAAGCATATTTTAGAATTTTTGCTGTCCATAATGTCGATCAACAGTATATTTATGTGTGTCTCATTTAATGACATTGTCAGTAGCACAGATTATAGTGCTGTAGCACTGAATGGTATGATGATCAGTGAATAAAGAACTGGAAAGGATGCGAAAGAAAGCAGATGTGGCCTACATTAAAGTGCTACCTTCATAGTTGCCTCAAGGAACCTGAAATAACCAGGAAAACTCGCAGTCAGGATAGGCGATCTCAGGACAAGATTATAACCTGGAAAATTCCAAATTATGAAGCAGAAATGGTAACCTATAATAAACATATTATATTGTATAAACTCAACAATTGTGCTGTTGTAATCTGTAAAGTGACAAACTTTAGTGTTAATTCAGATACTCAGCACTATAACATTTTCATCTGGTACACTGTCATTGAACAAACAATGAAACACAATACCTGTAATATTCATATATACATTTGCATAACTTCATAAATATATATATATTTTTAATTATTTATTATATTTTCCTTATTGTCAGCTGTCTTGTTTTAAAAATAGAACATAATCTATTTATAGAAGTACTGGAATTCATGTTGATCATTAGCATAGGCCACAAGGAAGCTTGGCAAAGCAGTGTGTTAATTGATAAGGGCATCAACAGGATTTCTCTCCAAAGGAGAGTAGCCTGACAACTTGATTACATACTTACATGCAAGCTATTTAAAAATACTTTTCTGCATGGCCCCTGAGTTGTATGTCTCTATATTCATACATTAATTACACCAAAAACAATCGTTGGTATTAATGTTTTGGTACACTCCTTACATTCAATTCTGACTGGTGTGGGGATATTTTTGGTCATCCCTTCACTGGGTCAGCATCTATGTTAGTTGAGATGCATTATTCTATATAAACATTTTTATGATATTGATATGAACATTGGTTGATTACAATACAAGCTTTCTATGTTGTATCATACTTTAATAAAATAAAATCTTAACTAATGTAATCTGACTCATGAACTCTTTAAACAATCACATGGAAAAATTTTATCATTTCATCTCCATCTCTTCATTCGACACATATAATGTTCCTGTATATCATCTGACAGTTCTGTCCACGTTTTTAGACCTGGTGGTTCTCAAGAGACTGGGCAATGGATTTGGGTGATTCCACTAACTCAGAATGCAGAGAGAATGTGGATTAACAGTGTCTCACCCTTCCTCACCCCCATGATGAAGCTGCAAACACTGCCTCACTATTTCTTGCCATATTTCTCCATGTCTAAACACATGGCCTGTACATAACTTTGCAGTTCACAGAGCATCAACAACATCTTAACTTCATACTGAAATTTTACAATCTGCTCTTGAATCCTGGGGAATGTACCTTGCTCAAATATACTTATCTGTTGGTAAAAAATATTTTTCTCATCAATTTTGTAGTAATAAATAATTTCTTTTTCTCCTCCCCTGTTCCTGTTGTTCTTGATTTGTTTTCATTTTGTAGCAGTCTACACACAGAGGGTCTCAAATTTTTCCTACATACCACAATTTTCCTTCTAATTTTTTTTTTCCCAGCCCTCATATTGATGTTTTCAGTACTTGAATAAACCGCATCTTTCTGGATTGTTACATACATTTCATTCTTTCAAATTTTAATTCTAATACCCTTCTCAATACCCTTGTTCCATGCATTATTTTTACATGGCCAAAATATTCCAATGGTTTCCCTCCCAAATCTTTTAATAAATTCTTAATTATAACTTCTTCTCTAAAAATTTCATTTCTAATTCTTTCCTTTCTTATTCTTCTTCTCTCTCAATACTGTTCAAATATTTCATAATCACTGCCTGAACTTTACTTCTGTTTCTCACTGTATGGCTTCATCCTTCAGTGTTACATACAAAATATAAGTTCAAACTATTACGAATATTATGATACAAATATTAGAGTATATGTTGTATGTAAGTAGCACACATTTTCTATGCACAAACATAATATAGTACACAGTTTAAGTGATCCTCTTCTCTAGACCCAACCAGAAACCACCTTCTGCAGTTACATTGAAACCCTTCTGTATTACTTTGATAGGAATTGGTGTCTTAGAAATCACTTTCACGCTGAAACGTGACAGCAGGTGTGCCAACAATGATTTGGTTTCCATGAGAGCAAATCTGTTGCCTGGAACACAAAATCCATATATCCATAAACACCTAAGGCTAATTCTTCAATAAGGATCCTTATTGTGCACGTGAGTGTTTTAAATGCATACAGTGAGTCCTTCAGTTAAAATTTTAAATATTCAGATAATGAAATTTAAAACTTAGAGATTAAATATTAAAACATAAAAATTAAAATTATACTAATATTGAAATGAAGTATTTTGCGACAAATTTCTTTAAACAGGTTGTGTGCTCTTCACCTTATTATCGTCTTGCGGTGCTTATGCACGTTATTCTGTATGTCACGCAACAAGTTGTTTATTTGGAGTGATGCATATTAGATTTTCTTATGATGATATGTGTATGGCTGTTCCCTGTGTTGATGTTGTCACTATGTTGTAGAAGCAGTATAGACCAAACCGCTACAACATAGCAACAATATCAACACAATGAGCAGCCTCTCCAGTGAGCTGTTAATAAAATAAGCACAGAGGAAAAATAATTATTTACAAAAAATTTGTAGACACCTAAGCTACTTCTCAGTGTAGTCACCACCAGAATTTAGGCACCTGTTGTATCAGGGAATAAGTTTCTGTATGCTTGTGTCAAAGAAGTCTGCCGCCTGTAAGTTGAGCCATGTTTTGACACTTTCCATCAACTCCTTGTTATTCTTGAAGGGCTGTGATGCCAACCAGTTCTTCAGGTAGGTACAAATAAACTGGTGGTGGTCGCTCAGAGCGGGATCATGGCTCTAAGGAGGGTGGTCAAATAACTCCCAGTTGAAATGCTCCAACGGCCCTCGAGTGAAAGCAGCTGCATGCAGACACTCATTGTCATGAAGAACCACTGTACCAAATGTCAGAATTCAACGCCATTTGTTCTGAATGGAACTACGAATTTTCTTAGTGTTTTGCTGTACATTTCTGTCATTACTGTGGTCCCTCATTGCATTAATTCCACTATCAGAATTCCTTTCCTGTCACAGAAAACAGCTGCCGGCAGCTTTCTGGAAGACGACGATTATTTAAACTTTTTTCGGCTTGTTTGGTGAATGTGTGTACATCAACTGCTTTGACTGCACTTTGGTTTCAACATTTATAAATGAAACCCAGTTATAATCATCTGTTACTCATACAATGTGATTGAGAAATTCATTACCATCTTTATGGTAGCGCTCTAAAAAAATCAAAGTAAAAGCCATTCTCTGCATTTTGTGTGCACACTTGAGTACTTATGGAACACACCTTGCGCAAGACTAGTGATAATCACGTAGAGAAAGTGCATGAAATTTGAGGATATTCACATAAAAGTTCTGAAATTGTGAAGGGCTGTCTCTCACTTTTTTTGGTCAACATTTTCAATACGATCATCACTCACAATAGATGGCCAGCTGAACAATTCGCTCTTCATCATGAACATTTGTTAGCCCATCTTTGAACATTCTGTACCATAGAGTTCCTTCACTCGTTATATTTTTGCCGTAAACCTTGCGTAATTCATGATTGATTTCAGCAGCACTGAAGTTCTTAGCATGAAGAAAGCGAATAACTGCACGAATTTCGGAGCTGGCAGGATTATCAATTGCAGAACACATTATAACTCACACTGTAGAAACAAGACCTTACACTACGGACCAGTTACGTGATGGTTTACAAGGCAATGAATCATTTGACGCTACTTTTCCTGCACGAGCTCTCTCCCATTTCTATATTAGTTGTCTGAAACAAACGGAAGTTACTTTCCGAATAGCATTCATATTTTATGTCTTTGTTGGTCATCCTACAGTATTCTGGACAGAAGTCTCAGCACAACCAACTGCATTCTGCACATGTCACAGCAGGAAATAGCCATCATCATAAATAAAAACTAAACTCCGTGGCTTTTAGTCCGCACGATAAGTATACCGACCAACCGAGCGACCGCCGCTTATCGGCGAAGTTAGTGCCAACTTTTGTGGATAGAGGGTGTTGCGTGGTCAGCGCGACGGATTACCACAGCCGTTAATCTCAGTTTTCTAGACCGGAGATGCTACTTTTCCATTCAAGTAGCACCTCAATTATCCTGAGCCTGAGTGGACTCCGTTCCAGACACACTCATCATCAGTAATCTGTCAAGACGACAGGTCCACAGTCTCTTCCAAAACAATTCCTCCATTTAATGCGATCTAGAGCTTTCTCCTTCAAATGACAGTATCCTCTTCTGTCCCCAAGGTCATCCAGCATCTCCTTACGTCTTCTTGTCACTTCTATCCGCCCATCTATCTTTCCTTCGATAACTTCTTTTAGAAGGCAGTTTCTGCATAAAACCCAGATACATTACTTATCAGAAAATCTGGTAGCGCCGGGAATCGAACCCGGGACCTATGACCACTAGATCACATAGGCAGAAACAAAAATAACTCAGAATATCGCTACTTATTGTTCCAGACCAACAATACATCTCCATGCCAAGTAACAACTATCACACAACTTACACTCAACTATACATCCAGGATTCATTACTTCTACGAGACACAATACCAATGACTACAGTTGGCATATTAAGTCACATCCCCACCATACACCATCATTCACCAGTACAGTAGTAAAATATACCTTATGCATCCCCATAGAGCCTATTATACATACAATGCTTCAAATTAAGCATACTAAGCTATCAATAAATTACGCATTATTCTTGTCACTTCACTGTATATACTGTAACGTGTTTAGTCACTGAAGACGCCGTTCGGATTGTTAATTGGTTTATTTAACAATCTACAAGTATCAGCTACAATTAATTATAACACTGCTGCGGGGTTTCACACTTTATAACCCTAATCGCAATAATCTGTTACCGCTGTTGCGGGGTTTCACACTTTATAACCCTATTCGCAATAATAAATTCACTCTGTCATCAGTAGTCTACATGTATTAATCACGATACGGGAGCTATACAAGTGTCCCTGTATCACACACTCCCAATTACACAATTACACACACGTCCGGTTCTTCTTACCGCGACTTCTTCTATACTCCAACTGTGTCACTCCTGATCACACACTAACTCTCGCTTGCTGCTCAGCCAGCTTTTATTCCGTTCACTGTTGTCTGTTGCCCGTGTCAACAGCGGCGTTGCGTGCCACGTTGCAGTGCAGGGTGGAGGGGGCACAGCGCTGACTCACCTGCCACGTCACCGCAGCCAGAGCTGCCACATCGCTGCTGGGGGAGGGAGGGGGTGTCCTCCATTCCGCAACATGTCACACTACATACCCTTCCTAAGTCACGCCTCACAATATACATCATCCACCTTACGCTAACCATTTTAACAAACTAAGAAAATCATTAAAATTTATGTTTCTTTTTATTCTATCACTTAACACAAGAATTTATTAAGACAATTTTTGTTCTAACTCGGAATTTCGATAATAATATATTATATTTATTTATTTACAAACTACCTGATGATGTCAATGCAATCAAAACATGCAGTGGCTGAATGAGACAATAAAATTTAACGAGGCACTGATTTTTTTTTTTAATTTTAATTGTTCTATTAAAGTTTAATTTACTTCATTGTTGTGTTTACACAACCAACATTTGCATAAGCCTACATATGTAATTTCAGAGAAGAGTGAAAAATTGAAAGAACCAGCAGCAGCTGAAAAGTTCAGCTATAAAACTTCTGAAAATCAAAACAGAATTAATATCCAATCCTTGAGTTGAATGAAAAACAAGAAGACCTGAATCTCATTTCACGTTTTCTTACTAATATAAATGCTAATGAAGAAGTGAGGAACTAATCATAAATATTACTCACCAATGCAGCTTCTTGGGCCTAATCCAAAAGGTATGTATGTCATTGGGTTGATGTTGTGCTTATTGTCATCACTGAATCGTTCCGGATCAAAGCGCTCAGGGTCAGGAAAGTAGTTGGGGTCATGCTGCAGCCCATAGACAGGGATCATAATGTCGTCTCCAGGACGCAATTCCAGTGGAGGGTCAGATTTCAGTGTGTAGTTTTTAACACAAACTCGTCCCACAGCTGCTGCTGGTGGGTACAGGCGTAGTGTTTCTGTGAATATTAATTTAAATACATTATCATTTATGGATTAAACATACTGACTAATGTCTCAGGTTCTGTGAACGTGGAATGCTATCTGTCAGTATGGAATCAAAGACCTTAATATGTGTTTTGTGTAAGTCTGCCCGTACTGAATTCTTTATTTGGCTCTGTGAATATAAAGAGAAAGCAAATTATCTCTAATAAACATAAAATGAATACATAAAATGATGCTTTCTTAATGGCTGCACCACAGCATCATTCCATACCCATTTATCACAGCCCTCTGAAATATGTGACAGCCCTGATGAGGCAGCACATTATCACGTTCTCGATTTCTAAGTTGCGGACATCATCTTTGACACAGTACTTGGCTTGATGTAAAGTGCCATCATTAAGTTTCATATGTGTCTGAATTTTACCTACTATCTTCTGTTTATATAATTTCAGTGTGACTGTGCTTCCTCAAATTTAACTTACGTGGAAAATTCCTGATACAAACACGAAAGAAACAAATCTCTTCAATTACTAAATATAGCAGGAATTTCTGATTGAGATTTGGGTCTGAAAACAAGGCTTATGCATTGTGCAATATTGTGGTGAAAGGAGATGTTCCTTCCTGTGGCGCTACAGCCCCAATTTGGGCCTAGGGCTACCTCCATGAAACTCTCCATTTCACTTCGGTTTACTGGATCTTACACTTATGGTAGGACTCCTTGGGTGAGTGATCAGCTCGTCGCAAACCTCTACCTGTAGACAAACACAGAAAAACCCACACAAACATCCATGCCCTGAGTGGGATTCGAATCCACGATCCTGGCTTCCGAACGAACGAAGACAGTCCATGCCTTAGACCGCTTGGCTACCGTGACCTGCGAAAGGAGATGTTTTCTTTCTTGTTCTTTTCCGTGGACTGAGTTTTGGATATATTTTCTTTCGCTTCGGAGGGCACTGACCCCTCCAAAGTGTCCTCTCACCCACTTTCTGCAATCTGATGGAAATCCAGACTGCTCGCTTCATGGCTTCCAGCTTGAGTCTGCCTGACGATACTGTCGAATGTCCTCTTGTTTTCCTAGATGTAGCTGCAGTCTTACACGCCCCAGTTCTTCATTCCACTGTTGCATTCCGGGCCCATCCGTCGTCTGTTCTCGACCCTCGCTCCTTTATGACCGTGTCCCTTACACTGTGCCAGAACGGCATGGAGAGTTATCAGTCTGCAGGCAGTGGTCAATTTCTTCCGGGACACATCAGCGCCGTGTCAGCTTCTTCACCTGTCGGTGACGCCCTACGGTTAGATGCCAGTCCCCATATCTGTCCTCCAGTGCTCCAACAGTTTCCACTGCAGCCTCCTCCTTAGGGACTTCCTGATGCTCTAACTCGGACTCTATCCAAATCCGTGACTTATGTCTTTTCCAGACTGACCTCCACTGTGGCCTCTATCTTTTCTTGGCCGGCTTTCATTATCACCATCAACTCCTTGTGGTCAGTGTACATTTCTTCTTTCAGGAGTTCCTGGCCGACTTTCATTTCCTTTAGGTTAGCGTCCATATTTCTTGGTTGGTTCTCATTTCCTTGTGGTTGGTTCTTATTTCAGCCAGCAGGCATACCATAATTTGTTTCATCTCCATAGTGTGGCGATATACTTTCTTACTGTGGTCTCCATTCCAACCACTTCCGACACCAGTTGTCATGTGTATGAGTGACTACAAATGGGGTTTGGCTTGGTAACTGGATCTACTGAACACTTACAGAACGTAACTACAAGTAACTATAGCGCCATCATTAATTCACACTCTGCAGTTCACTACAGCACACACTTAAGTATTTCCAGGCTGTTCTGTGTATATTGATTGTCTGGTAGCGGCTTCCAACAGCAGACATTACCCTTCCTCTTGTTTCCTGAACTGTCCCCATGCGCCACCTACCAGCTTCTAACAGCAACAGCTCAAAAAGGACTGAATGGCAGCAGTACTCTCTCACTCAATCACTCACTCCACTGTGCTGCACTGCATTGCACTAACTGAACTCAACTACGGTGGTCAAGTGATATAGCCTTGGAGCAGACCACACAGAAAACACCGCTTCCAATAGTACTTCCACTGCTGCATGAGGGCCGCTGCTTATCAATGGCTCTAGTACTGTTTCATATTTACGAGTGTTGCCTAGCAGTAACTGTTGACGTGTTGTTTGTTTCACAGTCGTTGCCTAGCAACGGATCTACATGCCACAATATATGCCAACACTAGCAATTGGTTTCTCCTATAGAGTATTTTTATGTATGACTTTCAGTAACTTACTAACATTAGATTAGCATCTGGATTGCACGGACAACATAATGACAAAGTGACAAATATTATGAGCAGTAGTGCCCACTTAAAACTAATTACACATGAGATTATGTGGATAAACTTCAGGCTTCAGCAGACTACAGATAATCTTTATTTCAGGCACTAATCTTTTCTAGTACTTTGAAAATCAGTTCTAAACTTAAAGAAAGTATAAGTTACTGGGGGCAAGAACAAATCAAAATCAAATGTTTTCACAAACACACCTGTCATACATGTCTTGTAAAAATTTCTGAAATCCACTGACAGGAAGCTTGCTAATGGATATAATCACAACATTGTGGATGGAATACACAGAAATACTGAAGAGTAAAGGAAACAGTGCAACAGGAGATCACTGTGCTCTGGAACATTATGCCAAGCAGTTTCGTAAAGCACAGCATCATGTCCCAGCAGATGGTGACTTTCATATTCACAGCTGTGATAAACTCAAATATCACGAAGCAGAGATAAGCATATATGAGTATTTAGTTTCTATGAATAAACAATTGCATATTCTCACCTGACACGACCATGTCGAGGTACTTCATGCTGTGGACCATCTCATACGTAAATTTCCCATCATGCTTTTTCAGTGTTTTGTCAATCTCCTCCTGCAACCGAGTTTGTACATCTGGATGTATGGCCAGCAGATAAGAGACAAAGCTCATAAGTGTGGAAGATGTGTCAAATCCAGCCAAGAAGAACTGGAGGGATTGAGCTATGATGTCTTCATCATCTAATTGTGTGACAAGAAGTATCATGTTTTGAAAGCTGCTAACTGAATTTACAATTCAGATTTGTCCTCAATGATTACATAAAATGATAAAATAAATGAAAGTAGCATAACAGCCAAACAGGTATTCCAACTTGCTAAAATTGTATATCCACCAAAAACAGCACCATCACCAATGACAATGATGATGACAACAAAGATAAGAGTAGCAGCAGCACCAGCAAAAGTACATATGCAGATAAAATTAATCTGGGTATACTAGTCATACGAATATATACATATAAGTAACATAACTCCACATGGAACTGGCTACAGAAATCAAACAAGAGGGGCAACTGAAACAGGTACATTTAGTCCATGTCTGTCCCGAGTACAAGCATATACTCTCAAAGACTCATCAATGAACTAGAAAACTTAAAACTGTAATACAGTATACAATTAACTGTCACTATCAATAGAGCGCACACATATCATGTAACAGGAGATTCATGAATGCTTTTAACAACTGTATATTTACAGATAAGAGTACTTTAATGAGTCAATTACTGTTCAAATCTTTTGTCACTTTATGAAATATGGTATGAGATAACATAAATGATTATTTATGATCGATGGATGGATGGCTGGTTACATTTGTGGATGAACACCATGGATGGATAGACAAAAGGATGGATAATGGTGATGATTATGACAACGGTGGCAGTAGTGGTGATAATTATGATCATAGGTGGATGGGTCCTCTCAGTGTGACTGGAAGGCTATCAAGAGCATTTCTGAAGTATTTTTATGACATCACTGGAAAGCAGTAGAGTATGGAACTGTCCAACTGAACACATGAGATCAAAGTGCTGCAGCTTACTTATCTTGGCACCCTTCTGACCCTCTGCAGAGTCCTCTTCATGTAGAGTTCCCTTCTTAGCCTGGATCAGCAAGTGCAACAGGTCTGGTCTGATGATGCCTTCTCGTTCTCGTGTGGCAACTGTGTCAAGTACCAATGTCTTGAAGAATTGTGTGATCTTCCCTGGTATGAGGTTAATGCCCAAAAACTGAACAGAAAACATTCATCATAGTCAAACAATGTACCATTTTTATTTGTAATTTTGTACAACAACATTAAAGTTGTAAATTTTTTAATATAATTAAGACTGTTCTAACTGACCAATTAATTTGTTGTCATAATTAAATGGATGATTTTGTTTTTTGGTTGATTAACAAAACGTTGTCATTTCCTGTTGGGGAACAGAAGGAGAGAATTTTTCTACTGAATTTCTGCCAAACTTTATGTCAATTATTAGAGAACCTGTATTAATTATGGCAATACTGCCTTGACAAAGTGGTACCACACTTTCTGGTACACACTTACCAATGCTTCAAAGGGACCTACTGTCTCCAGAGTAGAAGGATCAGGTTCATCTGAAATACTGATAACGACCAACTATGCAGAACTCGAGGTTCCCATGATGATGCCTATGAATTGTACCACCTTCTAGAATAATAAGCCATCTATTCTAACAGGAGATTACCAATGATTTGAAGAAATGATCTGACAGTATTTTCTGCCTTCTGGTTGCATGTCGGCTCATTTTTGACCCTGAAGATGGACGCAGTACGTTTCTCCAAAACTCTGGTATATCTCTACCATATTACATGGCATCATATCACCTCAGTGAACAACCAGATGACATGTTCAAAGCCGCTGCCATGAGAATCATAAATCACACACACTGCATTAATAACTTCAAAGAAATAAACTCTGTTAAAATATAAGCAGAAGAAGCAAACACACCATCCTGTCATTAGATGACATTATATATCAGTTAAATTCATTACACATCCCACAACCTCCTCATATATGGTCACTATTTTTCTTCAAAACTACTGCTTTCTAAAAATCATCCAACCAAACTTCAGTAGGCATTTCTTGTTACCTCCACTTGACCTAGTTACACTAGAAAGTTGGGCAAATCAGTAGGTTCAGATTATGTAAAATTCTGCTTCCCGTTTCATATTTGTTCATTTGTCTTGGTCCAACATTTTTCCTTAGAAAATTTTTCTCAGATATATGTAATATTCATTCTTCTTTAACTCAACATTGTTCTAAACCTTATTCCACGTTATGACACTATTATGGAACCATCCATGGAGAAATTTTGAAAAATATGTGGTACCTGTACCTTGCAATATGACACTAGAATAGAACAATCTATGAAGAACTGCTGAAGCCAAGTGTGGAACATGTACACAATGCTGTGGCCAATTGAGTGTCTCAAACTGCAAATAACTTGTCGTTAAACTGGACAAGATTACCCTGCCATAGTATATTATACTCAAATATAAATAGATATAGACAGACAGCAACTGATACTGTTTACCCAATTAAAGCAGGGAGAAATAATATGCACCACATGCTGCACCAATAAATATGTCTACAGTTTAGCCACACAAAGCATTTATGTGTCTCTGAGGAAGGAACTGAGTTTGATATATTACTTCCAACAACTTAATGCTTCAAGGGGTTAATATACACATAGCATGTCTCTGGATAAACAGTCCTGACCTTCATGACCTTTGGTATTGACAAGAAGATTAACCATTTGATTGCACCAAAACTGGTGGCATCTTGCCCCATCATATAGAATTCATTTGTTGGATGTTTTAGGGAATCAACTTTAAGCCCAAATGCTGTTGTGGCAATGACATCATTTGTGTATCGGGCATACAATTCCTTTACTTCCAGCACCAACAAATCGCCATCTGAAAATACATAAACAACAGCATAAATCTGACGTTTCCTAATACACCTTATTTCATGGCACAACACTTAGATTTTGCTGTGAAATTAAGTGTGTTTCAAGGTTTATTTTAAGGTTCTCCACATATGACTGTACAGTAGTACCAATGTAACAGTGTTCAAACTGTGGAACACAAGTTCTACCAAGTCTCATGCTGTACCAAATAATGTATGTCACATAATTGGATTGGCTGCTCATACACATGCTCATTATGCATGTACTACAATTTCAAAAGTTATGGACAAACCTATTTCTGACCCATACCAGCCATCTAAACAGACTATTTATGGGTATCATAACATTTTCAACATATAATGTTAAAGGCAAGGGTAATGTCACCATTCAGCACAGGCATAATACCACAAAGGTCACTAATACAGGTGCAGCTTCATACATCCAGAATTTCTGTCTGGATGAGAATGGGTTACCACCTTCACACTATTAACAACTATAAAATTTGCTGGTGTCCAATTTCAAGGGGAATACTCGAGCTCTGTGGCACACAAAACATAACTGTCCTGAAGAGAAAATCTATTAAGCTGAGCAAACATTTCGAGTGCTTCAGAGGCTAATAGCCACTTAGCTAGCCATGAAATTCCCATCATTTTATGCAATCAGGAGATTCATTACCATGTTTATTTCTTTGAGACCCATATTTTTATTTTCTTCAAGTGGAGAAGTGGGAAGACACCTGCTCAGTTGGAACTGTTACAAAATGCTAGTATCATACATTAGAACTGTAAGTGTTGAAAAATATCTCAAACTAGCCATGAACCATCTATCACAGAAGCACAATAGATCAGTGTTGATTGTGGTGCAAGGGCCAAACTGCTATGGCCCACCCTTACACATACATCTATCACAATGGCTCTGCAGAGCAGACTTTTTTTTTCTGAAGCAAAGACCCACTGCGTACATTTCTCACAACTGTAGTTTAGATCCTCCATCTGATCTGTTTCTTAAAAACAGTGTTCTGTTATTTCATCCATCTGCCAAGTTATTTCCTCTTATTATCATACCCTTTTGGGAACCTCATTTGAGATGGTTTGAAGTTAAATGCGAACAGTTATTGAAAATTTTAGAAGTTTTATACGGCTGGTCATGGAGCGGAGCCCAGATGGCGATGCTCTGATTTTACCATATTTGAACTGTTTTCAGACACAGAATTTCAATCTGTCTATCATACATCATATTCATGAGACTGGGATTTTTTTTTAACCATGTTAATGGAGTTTTCTTCACCAGCGATCTAAATGTTCTGTATGAGGAATCCACGTAAACTCAAACATCTCTGTGAAGGAATCTCCTCTGTTGGCATGCAACTAGTTTATCAACATAGCCTCATCACCCTTCATAGAGTGCATTTTCTTCAATGCACTTACCACACAAGGTCTGACGTGAACATCAGCACTTCTAGACCTCAGAAATCAATTTTGCCACCTTCTTGAGCAAACTGATATCCACTTGGCATGTATGATTCTCAACAGACCTTTAACAATTCCACCTTGGCATAACACATGCCTGACCTACAACTTTCATTTGCTCATTTCATGAAAGGTGCACTTTAATATCGTCAATATTTCAAGGAACTCCTTTCTGAGTATCCAGAATATATGGTTATGTACACTGATAGCTTGACGGGTTCCAGGTTCAGGAAGGTGTAAGAGACCATGCATCATCTCACTGCCTCCATTACCTTAATAGTGTAGACACAGCCAAACCCTATGCCATATACAGATTTCTTCCTTTCAATTAACACACCTCAGCTTTTTGATTTTCTTTGTGTCTTTCAAGTTCTCCATGTACACATACAAGATCACCTAGTTCTTACAGAGATTTTTCATCCAATTTCTTTATGTGAATAAGTCTGGAAAGTCAGCTGTGTTCTGCTCAATACCTGGTCATCTGGGCATACCTGATAATGAGACCACTGAGCAGTAGGTAGCCAGGGAAGCTGACTTGTATGGGGACGTGTCATTAGAAAGAGTGTGGGGCAATTATGTTTGCTATAGAACCCCAGTAATATTAAATTCTGACTTTTATGAGCTTTGGTCCAAGGATGGAAACTGGCCTAAAATTTTGTCACTGTGTGTGTCTGTGTATTTCCCCTTAATGTTGTCAGATGGTCTGGAATTTCATCTGTTCCCAATTCTTATGTACCAGAATAAGCCCTGCAAGGTAAAGTAGTCCCTGTGCTCAACTAATTAAGCACCACGCCATGAAGACATATGGGGGAGTTGATGTATAGATCCACATTTTCTTGACTTCAGCAGTAGTTGGAGATGAGTAGTCAGCTTAATTCCCCGGCCGCTTTACACCCAGGGGAACAGTCCCTGGTACCCACTGGAATGGAGGCTGGGAAGGCCCCATAACCAGTCTGGACATCATTGAAAAAATTCTTGAGCCTACCAGGACTCAAATTCCGAATCATTCTGTCATCCAGCCCACAAGGCAGTCGCTATACCAACTGAGCTATCCCAGCTCCATATCACATCTGTAGCCTACATTCTTCTTAACGCAGAGACAAGATTTCAGGTCCATCAAATCATTTATTATTACATTTACATTACAAAAATTTAGAAGAGCCGGGACAGTGTAGTCAGTACAGCGAGTGGCCACAGAGCAGACAACCAAGAGGTCAGAGTTCAAGTCCCGGTAGGGTCAATAATTTTCTCTTTTCCACGTCGATCAGACCGGCTCTGGAGTCCATCCTACATTCTATCGAATGGGTACCGGGGGTAAAGCGGCAGGGGCGTGAAGCTGACCACTCACCTCCAGCTAGTCCCGAGGTCAAAAAATGTGGATGCATATTTCCCCTGTACTCCTTCATGGTGTATTGTTTAATTAGTTAAGAAGAGAGATAACTTTCCCTTTATTATAATCATTTATTATTCTAAAATTTTATAATTTATCAACTTACTTTCAATAATAGAAAAATGGCTTATAAATTTTTGTTGTGTGTCTGTGTGTTCCTATAATGGGGTCAGAAGAGCCATATAGAAGAAATGGTTGGAATTTCCTAGCTTATAAATTTTTAGGCACTAGATTAAACCGAGATGATGTGAACTGGCTCCAGTACACACCTGCTGCATAGGCTCTTTTCACCACAGAGGCACAATTTCACGTCAAGGAAATCATGCAGCAGGCTTTCCTGCTGCAGCTCTCCCATGCGAGTCATCATTTCATTAATGTCTGTACACATCTATCACCAACCCATAAGTCCAACAAGCATGGCCAGCCAGTATATCATTACAACTGGCCCGTTGGCCTGTTTACAGTAAAATTTCTTCATACTAAATTTCATTTATTTGACACTAATTATGAAAGTGCTAATGTGTTTACCTCTTTTGATTTTGTAGCCGGTTTCTAGTGGCTGTTGATAGCTCTGTTCCAGGAAGTCTAGCAGCTGCTCACTGCATTCATTCACCAACACAAACATGGTCTTCATCTTGCTGGATGTGAAAGCAGGACTTACTGTGGCCCGCATGTCTCTCCAGCGCTGGCCTATGCCACATACAACAGTGGTTCAGAAAACTTTCCAGACTGAGGCTTGCTTAATGTGAACACAAGTGTCCAAGCGCCTTATGCTCCTGCCACCTATTAAAACTACTTAAAGTGTAATTTAGCAATTTCAAAGCAACTTCTAATTAACCTTAATGATGTCTACTAAGTACCTCTTCTACTAGCACTTTAAAACTCTAAGTTAATCTAAATAATATTTAGCAGTTCATTTCTTACCTGGGTATCCATTATGAGTGGCTGTTTACAGAAATAATCGTTATTGATTGCAGAATCATGAAGTTTTCTCTGTCCTTAATTAAATACGAACCATGTCACAAAGTTTGTTCTCACTCAGTTGAAAAATACTGGTATAAACACGCCATATGTTTGCATGTACTATACGTTTTGTCCTATTGTGGTCATCATCAGGTACAAACAGCCTTTACAATCACCCTTCTATCTACTATAGCTCTCCACAACGGTCAGTGTTCACATACAGAAAGTGCATTTTACAGGTATATTGTTTATGTATACCCTTATGTTATGGAATGTATTAAACTTAAATATAATTCTTTATTTAAATATTATAATTGGAATAAAAATTAAAATCAGGTTAGCTATTAAAAGGTGTACTCATATATATATATATAAACTAACTCCATGGAGATGAGCCCTTCTTGAGAAGTCGACAGTATTGCAGCTACTCCAGAATTTCCCAACAACTTATGTAACCTGAAGGTTCAGTACCGTGTTCACAAGATATCTTCACTGGTCACTTTCCTGAGCAAGATCAATCCAGTCCATGCCACCCCATCCTATCTCCCTACAATCCACTTTAATATTATCCACCCATCTATGTCTTGGCTTTCCTAGTAGCTTATCTCCTTCTGGCTTTTCAACTAAGATCTTTAATGCATTCCTCTTCACCCCATTCATGCTATATGCCCTGTCCATCTCATCCCATTCACTTGGTCATTCTAATTATACTTGGTGAAGAGTATAAGTTATGAAGCTCCTCATTATGCAGTTTTCTCCAACCTCCCATCACTTCATCCCTCTTCAGTCCAAATATTCTCCTGATCAACCTGTTTTCAAACACCCTCAGTCTACATATCTCCCTTAATGTCAGAGACCAAGTTTCACACCAATACAGGACCACAGGCAAAATTACATTTTTATGTATTCTAATTTATAAGTTTTTAGACATCAGACAAGGTGAAAGGTTCTGGACTGAATGGTAGCAAGCATTCCCTTAATTCAATCTCCTCTTAAATTTCTCCTTAATCAAATTTTGATTTGTTAGTGTCGTTCCACAATATCTGAGTTGTACGACATTTTCAATGGATGTATTAGCTACTTTTATGTCAAGATTTTGCCCTGCGTTCAGTTGATAAGACAGTAACAGATACTCAGTTTCTCTGCGTTTCCTTTGACACCAACCTCCTTACTAGCATCAATTAAAGTTTATCTGTTTCTTTGTGGTATCTATGTTATCCGCCAGTAGATTCATATCATCAACATAGACCAGCAACTGATGTATCCCATTTAAATTTCAGACCCACCTGATTCTCCTGGACCTTCCTAATGGCATAAGCTAGTACAAAGTTAACAGTCAGTGGTGATAAAGCATCTTCTTGTTTTAGGTCATTTTGGATAGAAAAATTATTAGATAAATATCTACCTATATGGACTTTACATTTATACAGCCTACCTAGTTTCATGGTACACCAAACTCTATGAGAATACTGCACAGGACTTCCCTCATAACAGAATCATAGACTACCTTGAAGTCGAATGAATAGCTGATGTACTCTTATATTGTACTCCCATTTTTTCTCCAGTATCTGATGAATGCAAAAGATATGATCAGTAGTTGATCTGTTTCGCCAAAACGCACAATGACGACAATCCTCAATAAAATCATCTATGTATGGACTTAAACTTGAGAGCAGAATATTGGATACAATTGTGTATGAAGTTGCTAGCAGTGATATCCCATGATAATTACTACAGTCAATCTTTATTACCCTTCTTATGAATTGATACCATAACAGACTCATTCCACTGTTCAGGCAATTGTTCTTTATACCAAAGAGACTTAATGAGTTTATGGATCTCAGACCATATTATTTCAACCTTTTTATTATATCCGTCACAGCACAACTAATATCAAGATCAGACCATTTTTGGCCCTGCTACATGTTTCGGATATTGATAGCCATCATCAGGCAAACACATGATTTACACACATATACACACTACTGAACCACAGCACCAACAAAATTGGATACAATATTATTATAATACATATATAAAAACGCTTGATGTAAAAAATACAAAAATCAAGTTATGTAAAACAGATATATGATATAAAATAATAATAAAATTCTTTTGGTGTTTTTATGAGTACATCAACGTGTCAGTCGTTGGTTTGCGATTTGTTTTTTGTTTTGTTCCCACGGACAAGTTGGAATATTCATACTTATTCCTATATAAAATTGTTGTTGTTTACATTCCCTACAGTACGGACAATACTTTGTAAGATGAGGCACTGACTAATTTTATAACTTACTTNCAGACTCATTCCACTGTTCAGGCAATTGTTCTTTATACCAAAGAGACTTAATGAGTTTATGGATCTCAGACCATATTATTTCAACCTTTTTATTATATCCGTCACAGCACAACTAATATCAAGATCAGACCATTTTTGGCCCTGCTACATGTTTCGGATATTGATAGCCATCATCAGGCAAACACATGATTTACACACATATACACACTACTGAACCACAGCACCAACAAAATTGGATACAATATTATTATAATACATATATAAAAACGCTTGATGTAAAAAATACAAAAATCAAGTTATGTAAAACAGATATATGATATAAAATAATAATAAAATTCTTTTGGTGTTTTTATGAGTACATCAACGTGTCAGTCGTTGGTTTGCGATTTGTTTTTTGTTTTGTTCCCACGGACAAGTTGGAATATTCATACTTATTCCTATATAAAATTGTTGTTGTTTACATTCCCTACAGTACGGACAATACTTTGTAAGATGAGGCACTGACTAATTTTATAACTTACTTTACTGCATCTACATTATGAGCCTCATTTCATAATTTTATATACGAGCAAGTATGAATATTGTAACTTGTCCGTAGGAACAAAACAAAAAACAAATCACAAACCAATGACTGACACGTTGATGTACTCGTAAAAACACCAACAGAATTTTATTCTTATTTTATATCATATTTGTTTTATATAACTTGATTTTTGTATTTTTTACATCAAGTGTTTATATATATATGTATTTTAATAATATTGTATCCGATCTTGTTGTTGCTGTGGTTCAGTAGTGTTTATGTGTGTGTAAATCATGTGTTTGCCTGACGATGGCTATCAATAGCTGAAACACGTAGCAGGGCCGAAAATGGTCTGATCTTGATATTAGTTGTGTTGTGATGGATATAATAAAAAGGTTGTATATTGTAACACAACAGGATGCATGAAATGGAAACCATAATATTTCACCCCTTGCTTGAACAGTTTCTACAGAAATTTGAACACTACCTGTCGATTTTTACTCCTTCAACTTTGAAACACAATTTCAACCTCCACATGAGTAAGATCAGATACTACTGGCTCAGCTATATGTATTTCTACTTGCCTAAAATCACTGACCCCATGTATATTCAATAACTGAGATAAGTGGTCCTTCCAACTATTTAAAATGTTGTGGGAACCTTATTGTACAAGCAAATCACTATTCTCACTTTTCATTAAGTCACTGCTAGATTGGGAACCTCTCTTAAGGTCATTTATTCCTCTAAACAGTTCTCTAATATTCTTGTTCTTATTGTTCATTACAAGCTCATTAACTTTTGTCTTTCAGATATTCTCTTTTTATTCCTGAAATGATCCGTAGCTTCATGTCTTATATTGTTCAGATTATCTCCATTTATTCCGCTTGGATCCTGTAGCCACTGTTGTCCTGTTGCCTATGGTCTAATAATTTTGAGCATCCTTCGTCAAATCATGGCTTATGCTACTTCAATTAAAAATAACCTAGGCCCACTTTCACTCAAATTTTGATATTCTCTAGCACTTTCCCAAGCTCTATTAATATCCATTTCACTCTAAGTTTTCAAAAGCTGCAAACCTATTTGAGATTTTAACACACTACTGCTCTTTACCCTCTATCTCCTGCAATTTCTTAAGATCAAGCCCCTTCACAAAATTCTGGGCGTTGTTTGTTTATTCACTTCCATTTTCTCTCTAACTTTTTCCGCCACCAGGTAGAGGTCAGTATCACAATCTGCTGCACTGAACGAGTGGACATCAAGTATACTTGAATGCCGTCTCCTATCTATCAAAATATAGTCAATGATATGAGTCTTTCCATCAGGAAACGTCCAAGAAAATTTACGAATATTATGATGTTGGAACCCTGTACTTTTGAAAATAATATTTTACAATTTCTCAAATTTTACTACTCTAACTCCATTTATTAATGTCCTGTAAACTCACATTCTCAATTGTTGGTTTGAAATCGTCTTTCCTACTTACTTCGGAAATGAAATCTCCTAACAAAATTTTTCATTTGGTATTTAAGGAATTTATCGAATACATGTTATAGTCGTCCCTCATATCATCATTTTTATCCTCTGTTGGGGCATGCACATTGAAGAACAATTGTGTATAGTATAGTATACTGTATAGACCATTCATATTATTGAAGTCATAATGACTATTCAGTAAGTCCATATTTCTATATATTTACATTATATATAAATTACATATATAATCTACTGACATCCTTAAGACCTGTATGTCATTCACTCACCCTTGAGAATAAAGAGCAGTTTCGACCATATCGACTCTCCGCTTTCAAAAAAATCTGTTTGGTGATCTGTGAAGTACTCGAAATCTTTCACAGCGATTGTTTTGATAAGTTCCAGATCTCTCACGTAAACAACTGGCCTCCGAAACATGAACATAATTCCAAATTGGTGGCCTTTGAATTGGTTGTAACTTTCCAGTAAATGTTCAAATAAGGACTTCTTCCCCATATATGGTGCCATACTTCCAATGAATGGAAGCGGTTTAAGGTGTGGTATATTTTGCTTTGTGAACCGGCCGTATGTGCTGGTACCCCAGAAGTACAGTACCACTCCTGCCGCCAGGACAAGTAGGGTCCAAACTAGGCATAGCCACGTCCAGTCCAGAATAGCCATCTTGTGTGCTGGGAAGACCTGTAGCAAGCAACAGACATTAAACGTTAACCCTCTCAGTCCTGCAGACATACATGCAGTATATGTATGTTATAACACTGTGTAGTCTGGTTGATCATCACCAACGTTTCGAGGAAAGCTCTGCTCCATCTTCAGGGCCAAACGTTGGTAACGCCCTTCGAGACTGCACGATATCACACATCAGAACACAGCAGTAACGACAATAATGGCCACGAGATCCTCAAATCTCGCGAAAGACTATGTTGATATGACACGTTAGCGAGAATCTAAACGCTTCTAACAATGGCTGATTCATGGTACGAACATAATTATGAACATTGTTCCTTTTGTGGGGTATATTTCATACACTCGGTGGTGAAGACTAGCCGTTTCTAACGAGCCCAACTAACACGTTCGTCTCCCTTCACTTACACCAGAAGACGGAAACTTATTGCCAGAATAGCTGTGTATATGAAATACACCCTATCCAATGGGAAATATAAAACACTGTGATGTCATGTCAGATTACGTGCATGTAATTTGGGTTCCGATAGAGACGTGTGTCTTTCTACAGTTCTTAATTTACCTTCGATAACCTTAATGTGTATATATTTACCGTCTTTCAGTGCATAGAATTTCACTTGTCACCTCACACTACATGTTTCGGCATCATTCTGCCATCTTCAGGTGTATCATTCATGTTAAACCATTGCACTGCCTGCCATCAAGTGTCCATTTATAAAATGATATAAAATGTGTGTTCGTCGTTGTTCAATAATAAAATTGATATATTAAAACTTGTTAAGATCTATCATCTTACATGTCGTATATCAAACTCGTGTGTAACGCCATTCATCCCCTATGGGAGTCGTTCTTCTTATGTTTTAATTGTGTATATACTGTGTTTTTCTTATGTGGCTGCGTGCTCAAGCGGTTAGTCGCTGGCTTCCCACCGCGGCGGCACGGGTTCGATCCCGGGTCTGGTCAAGTGGGATTTATGGTGGACAAAGTGGCGCTGGGATGGGTTTTCTTCGAGTACTTCGGTTTCCCTGCCAATCTTCTTTCCACCAAATTCTCCATCATCATAATCACCCGGGGCAGGTACAATAGGCCAATCAGTGGCCGCCGTGCCGAGTGGACCCTGCTGGACTCCACCCCCACTAAGCGAACTGGAGCTGGAACCTTCGACAAGAGCCCCCGTGTGGAGGGGGGTTAGAATACTTCCGCCGTTGCCTTGCGATTTGTAGAAGGCGAGGGAAAGGGAACCCGGTGCCTGGTGGCATAACTGGACCACCCTCTCAATGGGGGGGACATAAATACAGAGACCGGGTCCTTCAGGTTGGGGGCTGGACGCAAGGCTTACGACTTCGCTCTGTAACGCCGAGGGCACACCAATGAAACTGAAAACCGCAACTGCCGAAAAAAATCGCCGATTTCAGGCAGGCAACTGGTTTCCAGATTAGCAGACGCACACTGAGGGAACTTATGTTTGAGTAGTTGCTCACGTCATCTTAAGTGTGAGTTCGTCCGACGTAATGCATGATTGTATTGTTCAATTTCGTACACTTACCTTCTGCAATAAATATAATAACACCGATCCTGTCATAATATGACAGCAGTTGAGACCAGCTGAGACGGCGTGAGAAGAGAGGACGGCCATATGGAAAATATTGCGATGTTAATTAATTCGTCTCAATTAAGGTCAATTTATTTTAATCGGCAAATAACGCGTTCACACGCGATACCAAATTTTGACATTCAGTGCAACAATTCTAGCAAGACAGAAAACACCTGATGATGGCCGCATATTGCCGAAATATATAGTATGGAAGAAGGGTGGCTATATAGTAAGTTGTATTCAAGACGGAAATACATGTGAAATAAATTATATTTTTTAGGCAACAGGATGCCTAAATACAATATTAGGAAAACATTGGGTGCATCCATTATTCTCTGACAATTTAAACTGAAGGGTTTATATTATTTCGTAAGAACTTAATCTGGATCTAGACTCCGTCTCATGAGAAATTCTTTTCCAAGCCAAATCTATTTTGTTCCGCCTAGCATAATCCTAGTGGCGGTTGTCATTTATATACCTGGCTCTTGATCAATTAACTGTAGAAAAAAAAAATAGCAGCTTCGTCAACCTTTCATGCCATCTTAACAAACAAACGAATCACTGACGCGCGTAATATAACAGCTGATGCTAGAAAACCAGGCGACAACACAATTATTAGAAGACTGGCTTGCTCTGTTGCCTGGAAGTTGAGTTTCTCAGTCTCTTCGCGAGTTGCGTTGCCGTTTCCTCAATTTGCGCTGCTCAATTCACTAACAGGTGTTCAACTCATGCTGATAACAATTCTAGGAAATCGTGGTTGCGTTGCGGTTGCCTGTTTCCTTGGTGTGCCCTCGGCCTAAACCATTAGTATTGTTGCGAAATCTAACGAAGTGAAAACCGGATGCAATCTGGTTGAATTGTCTGCGGAAGGCTGTAGCTCAAAGAGGGCTGTTTCGCAAATGACGACGAAGAAAGTCGGCACTGGAAGGGTTAAGAATAAGCGTTTGGCAAATTTTGACAGCTACAGCAGTTATTTAAGTTTGATGCAAACTGCAATGATCTCCGAAATGTCAAAAATCTACCACATTATTTTCACTCGCCATTACGTACGTAATAACAAAAAGCGGTTTCGTAGGAACAATGGGCAAAATACATTTACTTTCAAGATAAGAATAAAACTACGGCCATGAAATGTACAGTTTGAAATTCTAAATCTTTCAACATCTATTTAGGCACATTTCTAGGCAAACAGAAACATATTTTGGCTTCGTGCCGTGTACTTCGTAATGGCAAGTCACGGATATTTTTATATCTTAAATCAAAACACTGGGGCCCGGAGCAACAGAATGGCTGCTCTTCACTGTGATGATGCTTAGTAATCGGTGCAAATATCACGGAAGGTCGCCGTGAAGTGGTTAGCACGCCTACGTATGGTGCAGGTGACCTGTTCGAATCACTATCTCTACACTGCCTGTAATACCCATACATCATTTTCCTCAGTCAGCCGTGGTAGGCCATCTGATAAGTCAGACACATCTCTTTTTAAACGAATTTTATTTCGGTTTTTTTTTTTAATTACGCGGTTCTCATTGCAAGTTCTTTATTTATATGGACAATTCATCCAGAATTATGCGATTTGATAAGGAAAGTATATTATTATCAAACCTCAACCCTCTACCGTGGGCATCACAAAAACCAAGCAGCAGACCATAAACGTTACGGAAACTTTGCCTCTTGAACCTCAATTGTCATGGCCTTCTGGGTCACCTGACCCAGACGCACTTCTCCCACCTCTAGTAAATCCCATCACTCCAATACCATAGCCACTAGCAAGCCATGTCAGGCAGCGTTTAACTGGAACTTAAGTAAAATTTATCATGTTATATTTTAGCGTCCTGTTGCACTGATTTAAGTCCATGATTTATTTAAACCGTCTTGCAGTGCATACACTCATCTATCTCCTTCTCTCACTCGCACTACATCTTTCGGCACAAAAATGCCATCTTCAGGTGCTTACTCAATCCACGCCAAACTAGTTCATTGCATGCCTTGTCCTCACATTAAAATAACTAAAATATATATCTATCATATACATTGACAAATGTCAANTAATTTTAATATTTTTAACGTTTGACATTTGTCAATGTACATGATAGATATATATTTTAGTTATTTTAATGTGAGGACAAGGCATGCAATGAACTAGTTTGGCGTAGATTGAGTAAGCACATGAAGATGGCATTTTTGTGCCGAAACATGTAGTGCGAGTGAGAGGAGATAGATGAGTGTATGCACTGCAAGACGGTTTAAATAAATCATGGAGTAAAATCAGTGCAACAGGACGCTAAAATATAACATGATAAATTTTACTTAAGTTCCAGTTAAACGCTGCCTGACATGGCTTGCTAGTGGCTATGGTATTGGAGTGATGGGATTTACTAGAGGTGGGAGAAGTGCGTCTGGGNAACCAGTACACGTGTTTTTTATGCACTTGGTTGCGAATGGCCCAAGATCGGTGAATCTCAGTTCATTCCATAACAGACACAAGTTCTGTAGCATCGTTACTGACAACACAAATTGGATACAGTAGGTTCCTCCGTAACGTTTATACTTATCTACCAAACTACACGGCGTCACATCCCAGAAACCCATATTCTTATTATCTGAGAACCGGGCGTAACCACGTTATTATGGATCCAGTTTAAAACAGTAAGACATGTAATGTAGTGGGGTATGTTAAGAATAATTAGCAAGTGAACGTGAAACATTTAATTGTTCTGGACACATACTCACACAAATCAGACCAAAACAACTTTTCAGAACCTTCGTTACCTTCGACACACGTCGTCGCAACCACGCCTTCCCTATGTTCCCTATCGCTGTATCACAAATTACGTCTTTCTTTTCGTCGGTTACAAGGCTATAACCCTGCCGATATTTTTGGCCGGTGTCCTTCACCGTCAGCGCATGAGAGCGAGTCTATGCTACGAACTTGCTTCGTCTGCAGAGAGAACATTCGTAGGCTGGCACTGGCAACTGGCAACTGGAACGTGGGAAAAGCACATAGTATCTACTAATAACAGCGATCCTACGCGCTCAACGTCTACCTTCTTACTGAGGCAACTAAGTGTCACTGCGCAAGCCCACCAACCTTAGGCTCGCCGACATGCGTCAGACCACTACGCATCAGAGATCCACCGGCCAAAATCCGCCGTCCCAACTGTACAGTACTGCCACCTGCTGTGGGATCGACTGAACCATATCCTCCTTTGGCGCGTTCACAACAAAATATCTAAAAAATGCGTCTGTTACTTTTTTCATGTCTATCCCGTCGGCTTCCCGTATGAATATTTTGTTGAATCTAGCTGATCGTTTGGTCGTCATCAGCAACCAGGGTATTCTCTCTCTGTGCATAAATGTTTCATACACGCGCCTTACTCTGTCCTTGAAATGAGTAATATATGTACACTCTGACGTTAGCAGCTTACTTGCGCGTTCCAACCTATCCCGAGGCAATTGTTTGTAATGTCCCACTTCCTCATGTACACACTGACCTTCATCTCCCTCCGCACAATACTGACGGCATATGCTTTACACCAAATGGAACGTCCCCAAATTTTTCCAACACAAGTATAGACAGATAGATACTATAGGGTTCTGACGATGGTGTATAACACACAGAGATACTGGGTTTTCGGACTTTGTCCATCGTCGGGATTCTAAATAACTAAGAAAAAACACGACACTACCAAGGCAACTGGACGACGATTATAGCTGTAACGTCCATTTGAAGAGAAATTAAATTCACAAGAGTTCGTATTTGCAAGGATGTATTAAAAAGGCAACAGTTAAACGATGGTTGGAGCATTTGACGAAGACTCCCTGTACAAATGCTACAAAAGTGAGTTAGATCCCACGTTTTAAATGTGGATAACGTGCTCGAAGATACAATTTATCCTGCATGAACCACTTTTCGCACTTTAGCAATCATAGAGCTATCTTGAGCACAACCAATCACTCACCTCCTCAACTCACTGACGAAACTATAAACTAAACACTTTGGGCAATTTCAGTAAAGAATATACTGTACACATGTTAATATTTCAATAAAGCTTCAATAATATTTTCAACGTTAATCCTGGGAACCAAAGTACCCCAATAAATTTTTATGCAAGGTCTGTGTCATTACACATGATACTTGCCCCTAAACGTCTGCTGTCTCGCCGCCTGAAATCGATCCAGATTTCTTTTCCGAATTCATTGCTCGCCTTGACACGTTAGTCTCATTTTACTCGTTTTGGATTCAATATGTTTCACAGTCCAAGGAGACATATCAACAAATAATTACGTGGTCTGATATCGGAGAATTGTAGACGTGTCAACATTTGAGTTGATATCTGATGACAGACATTTTACACGAACTTCTGCATGCGTTTATGCACAAACGTAGAACATACTTAGGGTGAAAATTGCACAGAACAAAATTGTAGAGGGAAATGAAATAGACACTTTATATTCACTAAAAATTGTCATATGCCTTATGGTTTTGGAGGTAATTAAATTAATTTGTTGCGGGATACGTTATTTTTGATAGTGATTAAAATATATTTCATTAAAATAATTTATTGTCCGGCGGCACCCGGTAGCGTAGTTGGTTGAGACACTATGCTACAAGCAGGAAAGTCGCGGGATCGAATCCCGATGAGCCGGATTTTCTCATTCCTTCCAGTCGCATTGTTGCCCTGGGGTCGACTTAGCCTCTAACATAAATGAGTACCAGGAATATTCCTGGGGTAAAGGGCGGCCGGCGGGTAAGGCTGACAACCTCACCGCCATCTTTGAGCCGATTGTCTAGAAAATGTGGGAGCCTCGACGTCTCACAACCCTGTGTGCCTCCACGGCCTGTTACAGGGAAAACTTTGTTTTTTACTTTATTTTTAACAATTTATTGTCCTGACGAAATATTTCATTCTCGATCTTAACAGGTAAATATGCACAAAAAAATGTTTCAATTGCATCAGCAGAATATGGCAGTTAGGAAAGAATACCCAATAAACTGAATTGGAAATTGCGTTCAGACTGCTCTGAAAACATATTTATGTATTTTTGTAAAATAACGCTTCATTTCAAAGGGACTTTAAAGCGTGTATTAAACAAATATATATTATAAAGGGCGGTTCACTCGGAGGAAACCCAATTTAATACTTATAAATGACGCAATAGTTTACCAATGGAAACAAAATTTAGCGAGTACATACTTCGGCAGAAGTTGTACCAGTGCAACCCGGCTTCGAACTTCAGATATGCACTGGTGAAACACATTGTTGTGAGATACCAAGGTAGTCCAGGGTATGGTCCGTGTAGCCGTGGTAGTTGAAGCAGATGTTGTAGACCTATTGTTGTCTCGAGGGTTGCAGCTGAGACAAATGCAGACGGGAATATTTTCCGGATTAATTTGATGGCAGGTTATTGTTAATGTAAATCTATCTTTTCAGATTTAAAGTCACGAATGAGGATGGACGGTGTTTAAGCGTGATGATCTCACCCCTGCATAATGACAAGTGTGACGGATGCATTGGCGCCACTCGTTCGATTGATAAGAATTCATATTCACTGTTCAGTTGTTATGAGCGTTCGGGCAAACGAGAGGGTCCATTCACAATTCTTACTTAAGCTGAGATTGTGGCGAGTACCGCCTACTCAGGCTATTTAAATCCCTGTTCTCAACGTCGAGACCAGTATTCTACTCATTACACAGCTTTTGGTACTTCTCAATGGACTACTGCTACTGGTAGTTCTGATTCAACTACTGCTACTGGTACTTCTGATTCGACTGTTACTGGTACTTCTGATTCGACTACTGTTACTGGTACTTCTGATTCGACTGTTACTGGTACTTCTGATTCGACTACTGCTACTGGTACTTCTGATTCGACTACTGTTACTGGTACTTCTGATTCGACTACTGTTACTGGTACTTCTGATTCGACTACTGTTACTGGTACTTCTGATTCGACTACTGTTACTGGTACTTCTGATTCGACTACTGATATGGTACTTCAGATTCGACTACTGTTACTGGTACTTCTGATTCGACTACTGTTATTGGTACTTCTGATTCAACTGCTGTTACTGGTACTTCTGATTCGACTATTGATATGGTACTTCTGATTCGACTATCTCTTTGAATTTTACCAATTCGACCACTTATAGCACCTCCCTTAGTGGGGGGTGGAGTCCAACTGGGTCCACTCGGCACGGCGGCCACTGATTTGCCTATTGTAGTCAGCCCCGGGTGATTATGATGATGGAGAATTTGGTGGAATGAAGATCGGCAGGGGAAAGCAAAGTACTCGGAGAAAACCTGCCCCTGCGCCACTTTGTCCACCACAAATCCCACTGGACCAGACCCGAGATCGAACCCGGGCAGCCGCGGTGGGAAGCCAGCGACTGTTGGGGGCTGCTTCAGTTTTATGTTGTCCCGATCTGGGCAACATTGCATCCACTAAGGCTCCACACGCAACATTCTCTGAGATAAATCCTTGTTCTACTGGACCCATGAATTACCCTACCGAGAACCTACCGTGGATACAGGGTTGGTACTTGACCGGGTCGGCCATAAAGAGGAGACATTTTGTTACAGAAGATGTTTAAATTGATACTGAAAATTTGTTTACGTAATAAGAGCAAACACTGAAGCCTTAATATTGATTATTCATTTACTAAATCTGTAGAGTTTTGAGTTCTCTCCAGTCGGAGTAAGTATTTTTACCTGGCAATGGATAAATGCATGGGTACTTAATGCCTGTTTGCAATTAGGGATGACTTCATCGTAGTCTTAATTACCCAGTTTACCTAATATAACGCACATCCGAAATTCAGAATTTCACTTCCCTTTCTCGCATTAGACACATTTCCCTCCCTTTCATTCTCCTTAGTAATATCAAGAGCACAGATCTCAAGTTACAAAAAGCTGCAGACTTTGAGGTGTTGATCTTATATTGCTTTTTGTAGGCTCTGTATATCTCTCAGCGGTGAGGGGCAGCTGCGGGAGATGCTACAGGGAAGAGAGGACCTTCTCAACTTTACAGGATGGGGACTTTTCTAAACACTTTATAAAACAAGCGATTGCATGTATAATATGAATTTCATGGGGACCAGTCCTTCTTGCGAAGGCAGCAATTTCTGAGTCACATAAGGCATTCCTAGAATTTTATAGAACCCAAATGTTAATTACAGTCTCCACAAGAGCCCGCCACCGGTCTCTGTCTTCAGTCATATGAATCCAGTCCAATCCCCTTCCCCACAACACTATTTCTCTGGCATCCACTTCAATATAGTGTCAGTAATACTTGTGGTTAGAAAATCATGATATGTGGTAACTCGGATCTGTTGTCTATGAGAAAGAAGTACTGGGCACTCACACCAGCTGCTTGGTCTAGGGCATTAACACTCTTCGATCGCTCGATTGGGGATTTTAACACCACTCAGTGCAAGGTCCTTCATTTCATTAGGCCGACATTGCGTCTAGAAAAACCAAATGTCAAAATTCATGTTTCCACTATTAAGTCTAAATTGAAGGTCAGAGAATGTAATCCAGGAATGGTCAATTGCTTTGACTTAAGAGTTTCATAAGCTACACGTCTTGGGCAATGCATTTTTATATTTATTTTTACAGTATATAAGCCGGGATAACGTAGTCTGTATAGTGACTGGATACGGGTTGGACGCCTGAAGGATCGTTAGAGTCCTGCTAAGGTCAAATATTTTTTTCTTCTCAAAGTCGTCCACACCGGCTCTGGGGTTCACCCAACCTCCTATCCAGTGAGTACTGGGGGCACTCTCTCCGGGATTAAAGTGGCAGGGGCGTCAAGCTGACCACTCACCTCCAACTACTACCGAGGTGAAGAAAATGTAGATCTATACATCCACTCCCCCATGCGCCTTCATGGCGTAGTGATTAATTAGTTAAGCACAGGGACTTTAACTTTTTTTACCTTTACGGTATTGTAAGTAACTCTGGCTACAGAGGGTCGGATGACTGAAGACAGTGAATATTCTAAAGATTTGGTAAGCGTCGCCTAATTTGGGACAATATCTAGGAACCTCTCTGGAAACATCTTCACTCAGGGAAATGAGGATCCAGGCCCAGATTCTAACACGGGACCTTCCAGTGGCACAGGAGGTGCGCCTACACGACTGCAGAGTTCATTCACCCACTTAGTCAAAACTTTCAGGACAGAGCATTTCAACGAAAATTACAAGAACATAATACTGCGGCATGTAGTCCCGTTGCTGGGCAACAATCGCGAAGAAAGCAAATACACAACAGCCGTTACTGAGTAACGGCTTCGCAAACAAACATGTTTCCACGGCGACAATTAAGCTACAAAAACAAGGAACGGTATTTTGTGTTCGGTCCGTGCCGGGATGTTATAAGTAGGACAGTTAATGTAGGGAGTCAGTTGAGTTGAGTATGTCAGTCAATGAAGAGAACTGCTGCGGCTCAGTCGCCGTGAGCTGCTGCTGTTAGAAGCTGATAGCTGAGGCACGGAAACGATTCGGGAACCCATAGGAAGGGGAACGTCCGCCGTTGGAAGACGCTACCGAGCATCGACTGAAGAAGACGGAAAAAACTCTACACATACTGTGGTTGCAGTGACCTTTGGAGTGCATAATTAAGTGAAACTGTCATACTTCTTTGTAGCTATGTTTTGTAAGTGTTCAATAAATCTCATTACCAATCCAAAACATGTCTATGGTTTCAGTTACGTGACGATATGATATTCCTTAATTTATACATTTTACCGTATACCGATAGCTAACAGAAGCCTATTCAGCAAAGCTCGCAAACATAAGAAGGAACTGGCGACGGATACTGACCAGACTTGCAGCTTGAATCACTGCTCAACTATATACATTACTATTTTCGCAATAACATATCACTGGCCCCTTTCTTGAGGCAAATGAATCCACTCCACGCCTTCCTAGTCCCTTTCTTTATTATCTGTTTTGATATTAACCTCCCATCTACGCCTAGTTCTTCAAAATGGCCTCTTCCCTTCATGTTTCCTGGTCGGAAATTTGACAGAACATTAATACTCAAGGCCAGAATTGAGGAGCCAAAGAGACGGCCGTTGCTATGCAACCGCTCAGTAAACACACTTCCTTGACAACCAAATCACGTGACGGCAGCAAATGGATACATACGCAACACTAGAGGAACTGTTAGGAGCAGTTTATTCTTTGCGATCTGCCCCAAGGCTACATAAGGGGTGCCGTTGTAGCATAAGATACGTAAGATAGGCATGATATGATCTCCAAAGCCTGGACTGACAGAAGACTTGTATACAATAATGCAAACGGAAGAATTTTCAGTAACATGCTATAAAGGCCACGCCATAGCTTAAGCGTATAGTCGACGGCTAACAACCGCGGCGGCGCGGGTTCGATCCCGGGTCTGGTCAAGTGGGATTTGTGATGGACAAAGTGGCGCTGGGGCGGGTTTTCTCCGAATACTTCGGTTTCCCCTGCCAATCTTCATTCCACCAAATTCTCCATCATCATAATCACCCGGGGCAGGCTACAATACGCCGATCAGTGGCCGCCGTGCCGAGTTGAACTGCAACCCCCACTAAGAGAATTAAAAAAAAAAAACATGCTACAAGTTCGATACGTATACATGAAAAAGCCCAAGCATATTCATAAGAGACAACGATAGCCTTGGGATGCAAGACGGCCTCCCATTGTAGCTAGCTACATCACACCACCCACGCATATGTTTGGGGGTGGGGGGTGATGTTAGATTTCCGTAGATGCAGTTCAGATATTTGGGGAGAAATATAACAAATCAAAACCTGATTCAAGAGGAAATTAAGAGGCGATTGAACTCGGGTAATGCTTGCTACCATTCAGCCCAGAACCATTTGTCCTCCCGTCTTCTGTCCAAAAATATAAAAATTAGAATATACAAAACTATAATTTTGCCTGCGGTTCTGTATGGGTGTGAAAATTGGTCTCTGATATTAAGAGATGATCATAGTCTAAGGGTGTTTGAGAAAAGGCTATTGAGAATATTTGGGCCGAAGAGGGATGAAGTGATAGAATGTTGGAGAAAACTTCATAATGAGGAGCTTCATAACTTGTACTCTTCTCCAAGTATAATTAGAATGATAAAGTCGAGGAGGATGAGGTGGGCAGGGCATGTAGCACGAATGGGGAAGACGAGGAATGCATATAGGATATTGGTGGGAAAGTCAGAAGGAAAGAGACCACTGGGAAGACCAAGGCGTAGGTGGGTGGACAACAATAAAATGGAGCTTGGTGAGAGAGGATGGGATGTTATGGATTGAACTGATGTTGCTCAGGATAGGGACCAGTGGAGGGCTCTTGTGAACATGGTAATGAGCCTTCAGGTTCCATAAAATGCTGGGAATTCTTGAGTAGCTGCAGAATTGGCGGCTCCTCCAAAAGGGCTCAGCTCAATGTGTAAGTAAGTAAGTAAGTAAGTAAGTATATAAGTAAGTAGCTGCAGTTGTCAGAAGGGGCTGCTGTAGTGTTTGTTGCAGACCTTCAGCAACCACCTGGCTCAACTACGGGAGCAGATGAGGCATGCCAGGGACCCCTCTAGAGGGGGCCCATGACACTTACTCTCTGAACTGAACGGCTCAATTGCTTGTTCCTGTACTGCTACAATGTAGCAGTCGGCGAGGGGTCCATTAGGGTTGACGCTGAAAGGAAACTGGCCTTTAAGAATAAATATCCAACTCGAAGTAGGAAAGCTTTCCAGCTGGGACATACCCCTTAGAGCTCCGCTGTCTCTGTCGGTAAATATGAGTAGCAGAGGGCAGATGCAGATACCCTGACTTGGCATCTTAGCCATGGGCCTGCCAGCTATGCTAAGATGGTCAGGATTTTTGTGGGAATGCAAAACGCTAACCTCAAGCTCCTTAGAGATTCAAACTTCAAGCATTATTACGATAGACAGAAGGTGGCATTTTTGTCATCTGCAGACATGAAAATGAAGGTAAGAAGCTTCCTTCTTAGCTATCTGAAAATGGGCTCCCCTTTGCTGAAGTGCCTTTTCGAAAAACTGTCTATGGACCTACTGACATTGGACAGGAAATAGTGCAGGTTTGTAATTGAGTTGTTGATTAGTAATTGTGAAATAAGGCGGCACCTACACATTATGGGCACCTTGGAAAATGCTTCTTTCAAGAAATGTGAAGATATATCTTCTTGCCAAATAATTTTTCAGTGCCCAGCTGTGGCTGAGCATGAAGCAGGAATCTTTGGCTCTGCACGGTTAGACCCAATAGTTATCAGGAGGGTCTCAGGATTGTTCTGGCTTTAGCACTACATTCAGAGCTATTGGAAACGCACTAATACAATTGGGATTGCATATAGAGGTCTAAATTCTTGGGATGACTGTGTTGTTCTTCCCCCAAATAAAAAATAATACACAGTACCTTTCACTAACAAGCTTTAATCTCCTTAGTTGCTGATGATTCATCCATGTACAAGAAAACGTGCCCCTACCTGACAATTTTCATTCACATTTGCATATAAGAATACTCAACTGTTTGCTGGTCCAGTGCCACCTCTTCCCATTTGACCTCCTGTACTCCCAACAACTGTAATTAAGAAAAATTTATCCATGTTGAAAAGTGATTACTCTTTTGTGAGCATAGTTCACCCGACTAGTGATCAACACCACAGCAACTCTTTAAAGATGCATCTCTGAATACTGGGTGATTTTATCTCTCACATAGAACAAAAATGTACCATGACTCAGCATCACAAAGTGCAACAAGACTAATGTTTATTATTCACTGATAAATGAAGCCCACTACTCACATGTCCTTCGAATTGTAACCACGCATCAAGAACCGGCTCTACGAGTGAACTACCTCCTAAGCGTAAAAAAAAGTGACAAATAGTGATAAACAGTGCAAATCAACCAAGAATTGGAACCTCAGATCAACAGTTATGATAGTAATGTAAACAATTCACAACTAGAATGATGCGCCCCGCAGAAATCACACCAGAATACAACAATAGGATCACCAATCAACAAAATCGTAACCCATCCAACATACATTGGCCAACCATGAAACCACCAACATACTCTTTTTCACCAACTGCGATACCACCACAAACCCCGATACAGATGCAAATCCCCCCCAATTACTACACAACATCAGTACAACAAACGCAACCACCCGACATAAATTACATAAATAACGAGAGAGGTCCACACGTACAAAAAATGACCTCATCTAGCAAAGAAGAAGAAGAAACACAGAAAAATAACAATAGCAAATGGCAAATAATCCGAAGTACAAAGAGAAAAGAAACCTCCAATCAACAAAAAATCATCACAAATAACACAGAAACCAACAACCGACACGACCCACTATCTCAACAACCAGGAACCTCAAACAATGAAATCAACATAAGGCCAAAAGTACCTAAACCGCCGCCAATATTCGTTTATGTGGTACAAAATTACTCCAAAATGATAAAACGAATCCAAAAAATAGCCAAACAAGAGCAATACTTCACCAAAATTCTAGCAAACAACAGTGTCAAAATAAATGGCGAAACTACATAAACCTACAAAAAAATGATCAGAGAATTCAACGAACAAAAAATATACCACCACACTTACCAACTGAAAGAAGAACGAGCATATGGAATAGTAATAAGATACCTTCATCACTCAACAAAAATGGAAGACTTAAAACAAGAACTAGCTGAACTAGTACACAGAGTCAGAAATATAATCAGCGTACATCATAAAGCTACTAAAGAGCCATTGAACCTATTCTTTGTAGACCTAGAACCAGCCCAACAACAAAAAGATCTATGAAATAACAGGACTCCAAAACAGAATAGTAAAAATAGAACCTCCCCACTCAAACAAAACAAATATAATCCAATGTATGAGATGTCAACAGTACGGACATACAAAAACATACTGCTATAAAGCCATACTTATGCGTCAAATGCGGCGGCCACACAATACGATAGACTGCAAAAAGACAAGGGAAACACCAGCCAGATGCGCACTATGCGGAGGAAATCACCCCGCAAATTACAGAGGATGTGAACACTTTCGTAAGCTAACCAAATGTAGCATCAGAAGTTTTTCCCAAAGACCCTCTACTCCAGCAATCTACACAAATGAATCCTACACGATAAATATACAACCTTTAGAACTCAACCCAGAAGCTATGCAGAAATCACAAAGCGAAATTTATCCCAAACAGGAGAAACAACTAACATATTCTGCAGCTACTCAAGAATTTCCCAGCATTTTATGGAGCCCGAAGGTTAATTACCGTGTTCACAAGAGCCCCCCACTGGTCCCTATCCTGAGCCAGATCTATCCAATCCATTCCATCCCATCCTATCTCTCTAAGATCCATTCTAATAAGCAAAATTCCTAGATGAAATAAAAAAAATAATTCAACAATTATTACAACAAAATACTGTGATACAAAACATGCTAACAACACTCATCAACAAACGAAATAAATGGCCAAATTCCTAAGAATAGAACAATGGAACGCTAATGGACTTCCAAATCATCAAGTAGATATAAAAGTATTTCTAAACATAAACTCAATCGACATCCTACTATTCAGCGAAACCCTCTTCACCAGCAGAAGCTACTTCAATATCCCCAAATACAAACTTTACCACACAAACCACCCCGAAAACACAGCCCACGGAGGCACTGCAATCCTAATCATAGAAAAAATTGAAGATCATGAACTACCAAAATATGAAAAACATCACATACAAGCCACTTCCATCAAAGTCAAAACATTTCCTTATGCTTTCACCATTACCACGGTCTACTGTCCTCCCCACTATAACCTCAAAAGACACCACTTCAAGTCATTCTTCCAAACCCTGGGTACCAAACTTATAGCTGGCAGACACTACAACAGCAAGCACACATTTTGGGGCTCAAGATTCGTAACAACAAAAGGCAGAGAACTACACAAGACAATCCAAAATAACAATTACTCCATCATATCAACTGGAACACCAACATACTGGCCCACCGATGAAAATAAAATTCCCGACTTACTAGACTTCTTCATAAAAAACGGCATCTCTCCTAACTACACAAACGCAACTGCAAACCTTGACCTAACATCGGACCACACTCCGATCATTGCAACAATAAGCACATCAGTTATACTAAGGAAATCCAAGCCCAGACTTCAAAACTCCAAAACAAACTGCAATCTCTTCAGGAAAATAATAGAAGACAATACAATACTAAAAATTAAGCTGAAAGAACCAACCGACATAGAAAATGAATGTAAAAATTTAATCGCCTTACTACAAGAAGCCGCCAAAACAGCAACCCCATAAATGATCCAAAGAACATACAAATAACATACCGTTAAGAATAAAAAAATTAATAGCCAAAAAGAGAAGAGCTAGATTAACGTGGCAGAGGACTCGCAATCTGGAAAACAGAGCAAAATATAACAAAATTAGCAATAATACGATAAATGACACAAACTCCGTCCCAAGTGCAAACAATATATACTATATGTCCCTGATCCTGTTCCCTCCACACTACATGTTTCGGCCTCTATCGGCCATCATCAGGTGTACACTCTTAACGTTGCTGCTTAACGTTGTGTCATTTATCGTGTAGAGTGCAACAGGATGCTTAAATATAATATTATAAAATTAGCAATAAGCTAAAAACGCAATTACAAGAATTAACGAACAAATCATTCGAGAACTACATCACAAGCCTCACAAGACAAGACAATTCTATCTGGAAACCAATAAGAAACAAAAGAAAGCCCATATCAGCATCACCCCCAGGAAACTGGGCAAGAAGCGACAAAGAAAAAGCCGACCTATCTGCACAACATCTACAAGAAGTATTCACTCCACACAACAGTAATCAAGTACAAGAAGTAAACTCACTTCTAAATGAACCAATACAAAGACACCAACGATCAAAGTGCTTTACCTTAAAGGAAATGCAGGAAGCAATAAACACTCTAAAGCCAAAAAGGGCACCAGGCCATGATAATATCACAGCTGTAATACTAAAATATTTACCAAGAAAAGGTCAAGTAAAACTCCTATACGTATTTAACGCCATACTTAGACTGGACTATTGGCCTCGTCCGCTCAAAATCGCCCAAATTTTCATGAACTTGAAACCAGGCAAAAATCCAACCAACGTCACATTCTACTAACCAATAAACCTTCTACCCACAATTTCAAATGTCCTCGAAAATCTAATACTCGGCAAAATAAACCATGAATCAAACCCACAAACATGGATACCAAACTATCAGTTTGGTTTTTGATGAGTCCACTCGACCATTCAACAAAGTCATCGCATAGCAAATACCATAACTAACGTGCTAAACAACAAACAATACTGCACAGCAGCATTTTTAGTTACAGCCCAGGCTTTTGACAAAGTCTGGCATCCTGGCTTACTTTAAAAAATAAAAAGAATCTTCCCAACAAATTATTACAACCTACTCACTCATATTTAAGCAAAAGATTTTCCAAAGTCAAAATAAATGAGGAAATATCCAACCGCCTACCAATCCACTCAGGGGTGCCCCAAGGAAGCTTCATAAGCCCACTATTATACTCTCTCTACACCCCCCCCCAAAAAACGATAATATGTACTTTTGCAGATGACACTGTTATCTTCGCTACCCACGGCAATCCAATCACAGCATCCTCTCATCTACAAGTTCATCTAATCCTCATAGAAGCATGGTTAAACAAATGGAAAATCAAAGTAAACGAATCAAAGTCCACACAAACAACTTTCACCTTCTGAAAATACACGTGGCCCCCAGTGAAAATAAATCACATCAATATACAACCAAAAGAACAGGTCAAATATCTAGGATTAAACTTTGACAACAAACTAAACTGGAGACAACACATAATCAAGAAAAGAAAACAGATGGACCAAAAAAACAAAAAACTCAACTGGCTCATAGGAAGGAAGTTCCACCTCTCCATCAAAAACAAGTTACTAATCTACAAAACAGTCATCAAGCCTATATGGACATACAGCACAGAACTCTGGGGCTGCGCCAGCAAATCCAACATTACCATTATACAGCGTGCCCAGTCCAAAATACTCCGAACCATCACGAACACACCACGGTATGTATCCAACCACACCCTACATACAGATCTAAAAACTCTTTATGTAACAGAATTAATCCGAGAAAACAGCAACAAGTACTTCAACAAACTAGAAAATCACTCCAACCCACTTCTTCAAACATTACTACAACCTCACCAAAATTGAAGACTCAAAGGAATTTGGCCACCAGATTTAAGGAATTGAGGAGGAAAACACCACTGCATGTTTATTTTGCTCACGCCCTGAAGAGTGTACAACAAATAGTTACTATATTGTACACCAATCAGCATACTGACTTATAGATTGTACAATCTGACTGTCAATAGAGGAGAAAAAAATAAATAACTGAAGCCTACAATATTGATACTAACACTTTATAGATCTCATTTTATAATGTGTACACAGATACATGATGATACAGATAACACATAAGTCAAAGTTCAGAACAACTGATATGGCATTGTTTTATTGCCTTCTCAACAGTAAGAATATATGAATAATATGAAGATTACTGTCTTGTGGGATATGATACCATGTAGGTTGGTACAAATTTTCCAGCATTATGGAAGAAAAACCCAAATATTTTCAAGTTTCTACCAGACTACACATCATAACAGCTCACTAATTTTAATATATAGCCTTCTGAGTTACTACACTGATATCTTCAAGGGACAAATTTCCCTCATTCTTCTGGTATTAGTATATTCTAAGGAAAGGCAAGAGGCTCAGTATTCGCCTACCAAATTCTACAGTGCCATATGACAAAACCCATAATGTTAATCATTAGTGTGACTTACTAACATACGTAGGTCCTCTGCTGGAATATCGCATTACAATAAAATATCAGAGTCAGTCTGACAGAATGATAAGAAGAGAAAAATATGTGATTTGTTCAAATAAATTGACCACAAGGCCGTTATCTGTCAAGCTTTCCAAAAAATTAGGAAAACATATTCTAATCCAATATCATGCTGAGCTTTGTGACTTTTGATATTCAGCTTCAACCTGGTTAGGTGTCATATGTAAAAATATATGAAACAGTAAACATTAATCAGTTGTATAGATTTCCTTATTTTTTTATTGCTAGTGGGGTGGGACTAAGTCCCTTGTACTGCGGCCACTTCTGGCCTATTGTACCAGCCCCAGATGATAGTGAGGGTGATTGTGGAGCAACTGGTGTAATGAAGATTGGCAGGGAAAACCGAAGTACTTGGAGAAAACCTGCCCCAGCGCCACTTTGTCCACCACAAATCCCACTTGACCAGACCTGGGATCGAACCCCGGCCGCCGCGGTGGGAAGCCAGCGACTAACCGCTTTAGCTATGGCACAGCCTTAGATTCCTTAAATAATAAGTACTGTAGGCAAATTACTTGTATTCTGTTTCATGTATGCTGAATCAATCTTAAACTGTTTCCTGCTGTAGAACGGTAATTATGGTCCAATAGCCTTAGTGCCCCAGTTTTCATGAATAAAAAGTGTAACAATATCATCAAACTTAGTTACTTCATTGACCTCTCTTAACACTCAGTTTAGTAGTTTTCTACTTAAATGTGTAATGTAAAAAATATAACACTCATATTTCTATGTAAAACTGGATTCCAGTTTTGACAGGTTGTCCGTTACCTGATTTACTTTTCCACCAATAAAACATAATCAAGAAAAATTACTGAATGTGCATGTTCGGTGATTTTGGAAACATTGATAAAACTGACAATAATCAATCATCAAAATATAATTTTTTCCCTGGCTGAGTCACAGCAAAACATCCTTTAATGCAAGAACTCAACATCATACTGTGGAAATCCCACATTTACGTGTAGTTTATGACTTCCTCTTCTCCAAACCAAACCAGAAGCCTCCATCTATGGACATGTTGAACCCTTTCTGTACTATTCTGATGGGCACAGGTGTTCTGGAAACCACTTTCAAGGTGAACTGGGACAGCAGGTACACTAGTGCCAGTTTTGTTTCCATAAGAGCAAAGCGGTTGCCTTGAACAAATAATTACAACTGTACATATGTATCCTACTAAATATGACTAGTAAATAATCCAAATCTAGGGTGGCAGAACTGGAAGGTGTAGCAATATCAATACATCTATTTAATGAGCAACGTGCTGAAAATGTATTTAATGGTTATCATTTTCTTAAGATTATGGTCTTCTGGGATGTGATCTACTCAAGCAAGCAGGCACCAACATTTCTGAGGAGTCTGGTGTCTCTATTTTCACACCAGCACTGGGTCAGCATCTATGTTAGTTGAGATGCATTATTCTATATAAACATTTTTATGATGTTGATATGAACATTGGTTGATTACAATACAAGCTTTCAATGTTGTACCATACTTTAATAAAACAAAATCTTAACTAATGTAATCTGACTCATGAACTCTTTAAACAATCACATGGAAAAATTTGATCATTTCCTCTCCATCTCTTCATTCATCACATATAATGTTCCTGTATATCATCTGACAGTTCTGTCCATGATTTTAGACCTGGTGGTTCTCACGAGAATGCGCAATGGATTTGAGTGATTCCACTAACTCAGAATGCAGAGAGAATGTGGATTAACAGTGTCTCACCCTTCCTCACCCCCATGATGAAGCTTCAAACACTGCCTCACTATTTCTTGCCATATTTCTCCATGTCTAAACACATGGCCTGTACATAACTTTGCAGTTCACAGAGCATCAACAACGTCTTAACTTCATACTGAAATTTCACAATCTGGTCTTGAATCCTGGGGAATGTACCTTGCTCAAATATACTTATCTGTCGGTAAAAAATATTTTTCTCATCAATTTTGTAGTAATAAATCATTTCTTTTTCTCCTCCCCCTGTTCCTGTTGTTCTTGATTTGTTTTCATTTTGTAGCAGTCTACACACAGAGGGTCTAAAATTTTTCCTACATACCACAATTTTCCTTCTAATTTTTTTTTTTCCCAGCCCTCATATTGATGTTTTCAGTACTTGAATTAACCACATCTTTCTGGATTGTTGCATATATTTCATTCTTTCACATTTTAATTCTAATACCCTTCTCAATACCCTTGTTCCATTCATTATTTTTACATGGCCAAAATATTCCAATGGTTTCCCTTCCAAATCTTTTAATAAATTCTTAATTATAACTTCTTCTCTAAAAATTTCATTTCTAATTCTTTCCTTTCTTATTCTTCTTCTCTCTCAATACTGTTCAAATATTTCATAATCACTGCCTGAACTTTACTTCTGTTTCTCACTGTATGGGTTTATCCTTCAGTGTTACATACAAAACATAAGTTCAAACTATTGTGAATATTATGATACAAATATTACAGTATATGTTGTATGTAAGTAATACACATTTTCTATGCACAAACACAATATAGTACACAGTTTAAGTGGTCCTCTTCTCTAGACCCAACCAGAAACCGCCTTCTGCAGTTACGTTGAAACCCTTCTGTATTACTTTGATAGGAACTGGTGTCTTAGAAATCACTTTCACGCTGAAACGTGACAGCAGGTGTGCCAACAATGATTTCGTTTCCATGAGAGCAAATCTGTTGCCTGGAACACAAAATCCATATATCCATAAACAACTAAGGCTTCTAATTCTATTGTCTAGTCATGTGAGCAAGCACATTTGCTAGTAATAATGTGTAAGGCCAGCAGTTGGTAGCACCATACAGGTACCAAGTATCCAGTGAACTGTACAGAGACCAAAGGGCTACGATAATGAGAACAAAAAAAGCCCAAAAAGTCAGTTACAGAGCTCATATGGTTAGAGGAAGAAAGATTTATGCAAGGGGTCTCTTACTTCATAAACAAAAGATTTATTTAAAAAGAAAAGGAAATATAGGGACAAAATATTATTAGCATTTTCTTAGAGTTAAGGTAAGAGATAAATTAAAAAAATCGCGGGGTGACTGATATGACAGAATAAGATATTTGTAAGAATGTGGTAGGGGGCCAGATGGACATTTTTGTGGGGCAAAGATGTTGAGCAGCAATTGTTCCTCAAGACATTTATGAGCAAAATATTTCAATAGGCATCGCACTAGCAACAAAAATAAGTAGCATGGTGGCAGTGGTATTCAGATACTGCTGCAGCCCGTTAACTTGCCTATCCATGTGCTACAGCTCTGCTTGTAACCAAATTAACTTTAATTTACTTCAGTAATCTTACTCAGCTTTAACAATGGTCGATCTTAATAGTATGCATCCTGTTGTGTGTCATACACAAGGTACATAAAACGTATATAAAAGTATGCAGTCTGTATTTAAAACAAAGTAGACAGTATTCTATCAACATTTGTTTTTATTGATGCTACATGTATTGACCCTTATACTGGGTCATCATCATTAGGTGTACAATGATACCAGGCTCAGATGAATTGCATCTAATTCTTCAATAAGGATCCTTATTGTGCACATGACTGTTTTAAATGCATAAAGTGAGTCCTTCAGTTAAAATTTTAAATATTCAGATAATGAAATTTAAAACTTAACAGATTAAATATTAAAATGTAAAAATTAAAATTGTACTAATATTGAAATGAAGTATTTTGCGACAAATTTCTTTAAAATTCTGTGACCCCAAAAGTTAGGTTGAGTGCTCTTCACCTTATTATCGTCTTGTGGAGCTTACGAGTATGCTCGTTATTCTGTATGTCACACAACAAGTTGTTTATTTGGAGTGATGCATATTAGATTTTCTTACGATGATATGTGTATGGCTGTTCCTTATGCTGATGTTGTCACTATGTTGTAGAAGCAGTATAGACCAAACCGCCACAACATTGCGACAATATCAACACAGTGAGCAGCCCCTCCAGTGAGCTGTTAATAAAATAAGCACAGAGGAAAAATATGTTATTATTTACAAAAAATTTGTAGACACCTAAGCTACTTCTCAGTGTAGTCACCACCAGAATTTAGGCACCTGTTGTATCAGGGAATAAGTTTCTGTATGCTTGTGTCAAAGAAGTCTGCCGCCTGTAAGTTGAGCCATGTTTTGACACTTTCCATCAACTCCTTGTTATTCTTGAAGGGCTGTGATGCCAACCAGTTCTTCAGGTAGGTACAAATAAACTGGTGGTGGTCGCTCAGAGCGGGATCATGGCTCTAAGGAGGGTGGTCAAATAACTCCCAGTTGAAATGCTCCAACAGTCCTCAAGTGCAAGCAGCTGCATGCAGACACTCATTGTCATGAAGAACCACTGTACCAAATGTCAGCATTCAACGCCATTTTTTCTGAATGGAACTACGAAGTTTCTTACTGTTTCGCTGTACACTTCTGATATTACTGTGGTCCCTCATTGCATTAATTCCACTATCAGCACTCCTTTCCTGTCGCAGAAAACAGCTGCCAGCAGCTTTCTGGATAACGACGTTTATTTAATCTTTTTCGGCTTGTTTGGTGACTGTGTGTACATCAACTGCTTTGCTTGGTTTCAACATTCACGAATGAAACCCAGGTTTCATCATTTGTTACTCGTACGAAGTGATTGAGAAATTCATCACCATCTTTATGGTATCCCTATAAAAAAAAATCAAGTCAAAGCCATTCTCTGCATTTTGTGTGCACACTTGAGTACTTATGGAACACACCTTGCGCAAGACTAGTGATAATCACGTAGAGAAAAGTGCATGAAATTTGCGGATATTCACACGAAAGTTCTGAAATTGTGAAGGTTTGTCTCTCACAATATTTTGGTCAACATTTTCAATAAGATCATCACTCACAATAGATGGCCAGCTGAACATTTCGCTCTTCATCATGAACATTTGTTAGCCCATTTTTGAACATTCTGTACCATAGAGTTCCTTCACTCGTTATATTTTCACCATAAACCTTGCATAATTCATGACTGATTTCAGCAGCACTGAAGTTCTTAGCATGAAGAAAGCGAATAACTGCAAGAATTTCGGAGCTGGCAGGATTATTAATTGCAGAACACATTATAACTCACACTGTAGAAACAAGAACTTACACTACGGACCAGTTACGTGATGGTTTACAAGGCAATGAATCATGTGATGCTACTTTTCCAGCACAAACTCTCTACCACTTCTATATTAGTTGTCTGAAACAAACGGAAGTTACTTTCCGAATAGCATTCATATTTTATAATGTCTTTGCTGGTCACCATACAGTATTCCGGACAGAAGTCTCAGCACAACAACCAACTGCATTCTGGACATGCCACAGCAGGCAATAACCATCGTCATAAATAAAAACTAAACTTCTTGGCTTTTAGTCCGCAAGGGAAGTATACCGACCAACCGAGCGACCGCCACTTGTCGGCGAAGTTAATGCCAAATTTTGTGGATAGAGGGTGTCGTGTGTTCAGCGTAACGGATTCCCACAGGCGTTAATCTCGGTTTTCTAGACCGGAGCCGCTACTTTTCCATTCAAGTAGCACATCAATTATCCTCACAAGACTGAGTGGACTCTGTTCCAGGCGCAATACTTCTCAGAAAATCTGGTAGCGCCGGGAATCAAACCTGGGACCTCTGACCACTAGTTCACAGAGGCAGAAACAAAAATAACTCAGAATATCGCTACTTATTGTTCCAGACCAACAATACAACTCCATGCCGATTAACAACTATGACACAACTTACACCCCACTATACATCCAGGATTCATTACTTCTACGAGACACAATACCAATGACTACAGTTGGCATATTAAGTCACATCCCCACCATACATCATCATTCACCAGCACAGTATAATAAACCTTATACATCCCCACAGAGCCTATTATACATGCAATGCTTCAAATTAAGCGTATTAAGCTATCAATAAATTCCGCATTATTCTTGTCACTTCACTGTATATACATACCCTTCCTAAGTCACACCTCACAAGCCTCACATTATACATCATCCACCTTACGCTAACCATTTTAACAAACTAAGAAAATCATTAAAATTTATGTTTCTTTTTATTCTATCACTTAACACAAGAATTTATTAAGACAATTTTTGTTCTAAAAATGGATGTATTTAACTCGGCATTTTGATAATAATATACTGGTATTATATTTATTTATTTACAAACTACCTGATGATGTCAATGCAATCAAAACACGCCGTGGCTGAATGAGACAATTCAATTCAGGCACTGATATTTTTCTTAATTTTAGTGGTTCTATTAAAGTTTAATTTACTTCACTGTTGTGTTTCCACAACGAAAATTTGCATAAGCCTACATATGTAATTTCAATGAAGAGTGAAAAATTGAAAGAACCAGAAGCAGCTGAAAAGTTCAGCTATAAAACTTCTGAATATCAAAACAGAATTTAATATCCAATCCTTGAGTTCAATGAAAAACAAGAAGACCTTAATCTCATTTCACGTTTTCTTACTAATATAAATGCTAATGAAGAAGTGAGGAACTAATCATAAATATTACTCACCAATGCAGCTTCTTGGGCCTAATCCAAAAGGTATGTATGTCATTGGGTTGATGTTGTGCTTATTGTCATCACTGAATCGTTCCGGATCAAAGCGCTCAGGGTCAGGAAAGTAGTTGGGGTCATGCTGCAGCCCATAGATAGGGATCATAATGTTGTCTCCAGGACGCAATTCCAGTGGAGGATCAGATTTCAGTGTGTAGTTTTTAACACAAACTCGTTCCACAGCTGCTCCTGGTGGGTACAGGCGTAGTGTTTCTGTGAATATGAATTTAAATACATTATCATTTATGGATTAAACATACTGACTAATGTCTCAGGTTCTGTGAACATGGAATGCTATCCGTCAGTATGGAATCAAACACCTTAATATGTGTTTCGTGTAAGTCTGCCTGTACTGAATTCTTTATGTGGCTCTGTGAATATAAAGAGAAAGCAAATTATCTCTAATAAACATAAAATGAATACAGAAAATAATGCATTCTTAATGTCTGCACCACAGCATCGTTCCGTACCCACTGATCACAGCCCTCTGAAGTACGTGACAGCCCTGATGAGGCAGTACATTATCACATTCTCGATCTCTAACTTGGGGACTTCATCTTTGACACAGTACTTGGTTTGATGTAAGTGCCAACATTAACTTTCATGTGTGTCTGAATTTTAACTACTCTCTTCTGTTTATATAATTTCAGTGAGACTGTGCTTCCTCAAATTTAACTTATGTGGAAAATTCCTGATACAAATATGTAAGAAACAAATCTCTTCAATTACTAAATATAGCAGGAATTTCTGACTGAGATTTGGGTCAGAAAACAAGGATTATGCATTGTGCAATATTGTGGTGAAAGGAGATGTACCTCTGCTTAATTAAACAGTATGCAATGGAGACATAAGGATGTGAACACGCTCTCGGCTTTTTTACTGAGGCACTGGATGGGGTGTGGTGAGCTTCATGCTTTAACTGCTCCAGACTAGAAGAAGAGCTCTGATTACAGTCTGGGCATGCTTCAGAGCCAGTTTGGATGCTGTGCTGAAGAGAAAAGTCTCTGCCCATGCCAAAAATTAAACACCTGTTTCCAGATTATCTTGACCATAGCATACTGAGTGAGCTATCCCAGCTCCTATAATACTGTGTTCAACTGAAGTATTTTTTTTATTGCTAGTGGGGTGGGACTAAGTCCCTTGTACTGCGGCCACTTCTGGCCTATTTTACCAGCCCCAGATGATAGGTGAGGGTGATTGTGGAGCAATTGATGCAATGAAGATTAGCAGGGGAAACCAAAGTACTTGGAGGAAACCTGCCCCAGTGCCACATTGTCCACCACAAATCCCAGTTGACCAACCCGGGATCAAACCTGGGCCACCGCGATGGAAAGCCACCGACTAACCGCTTGAGCTATGGCGTGGCCTTCAATTGAATTAAGTGTACATATTAAATTATATCAGCTTGCAACAGGAATGTGATCGTGTCTATTGTGTTTTCATTACACACAGCTTTTAGTCAAAAAACAAATGTTATTCAATTTCATGGAACAAACTGTACTTCTCACCAATTACTGGGTTGATCAGATGAGCGACAATGAGAAGAGAAGGGCATGCAGCAAGCATGGATGGAATCAGAAACACATTCAGTGTTTTGTTTGGAAAGTCTGAAGGAATGAGTCCACTTGGAGGATTAAAACATAAATGGAAGGGTAACATTAAAATGGATCTTAAAGAAATTGTTTGGAAATGTATAGAATCCATCTGGTTGTTGATATGGGCCAGTGACAGGCTCTTGTGAACAAAGTAATAAAAATATGGGTTCCATAAAATGTGGTATATATCTTGATCAGGTGTGCAACTATTAGCATGTCAAGAAGGACTCCATACAGCCTGCTAGTTTAGTAAGTTTGTTAGGTAGCTACATAACTAAATAACTACCTAATCTGATATTGTAGCTAAATGCAATGGACAAGGCCCACAGGAAACAAAAACACGAATTTTACACCACCTTTTCATTGTGATTTTTGTGATTTTCAATCCCTTCTTAGTTTTTTTTCTTCGTTTTCTGCAGATATAAATTTAATCAACTGTACGGGTACTACACTGGAACAAATGTAGATCATTTTTCTTTGTGTTTCATTGCACGCACATACCTTACTAAAGCATATTTCGAACTAATGTCACACATCTTAATCCTTACAGCAAAATAGTTATTGTCACGTGTGACAGTCCACAAATGGGGTTTGGTCTGGCAATTAGATTTAATGACCACTTACAGATCGTAGCTAGAAGTAACTATAGCGCCATCCCTAATTCAAGCTCTGCAGTTCAGAATAGCACACACTTCAGTCTTCTCAGTCTGCTGTGTGTTCACCGGTTGCCTGGTAGCGGCGTCCAACGGCTGATGTTCCCCTTACTCTGGGTTCCCGAACTATCCCCGTGCCTCAGCTTCAAACAGCAGCAGCTCACAGGGACTGAGTTGCAGCAGTTTTCTAATTCACTCATCAACTAACTCGCTCCACTCCACTGCACAGCACTGCATTGCACTAACGGAACTCAACTCTGTCAGTCGAGTGATATAGCATCTGAGCGGACCACAGAGAATATACCGCGTCCAACGGTACTTGTACTGTTGCATGCGGACCGCTGCCTAGCTGTGCTTATGACGTCTGTGATCAGTCTCACTTTCCTTCCCGGTGACTCCGTTTCCACGGTGATTACTCAGCAATTGTTCCCATTGCTACCATCTCAAGGACACTCATCCTGAGTGACTCCCTGATAAGGTGTGAGTTGGCCCAGGTGTACAGCCATCAACCTTGTTCTTTTCCATGGACTGAGTTTTGAATATATTTTCTTTCGTTTCGGAGAGTACCAACCCCTCCAAAATGTCCTGTCACCCACTTTCCACAATCCGATGGAAATTCAGACTGCTCGCTTCATGGCTTCCAGCTTGAGAGTCTGCCTCACAGTACTGTTGAAGGTCCTCTCGTTTTCCTAGACGTAGCTGCAGTCTTATGCGCCTTGGTTCTTCATTCCACTGCTGCATTCCGGGTCCATCTGTCGTCTGTTCCTGACCGTTGCTCCTTTATGACCACATGCCTTACGCTGTGCCAGAATGGCACTTAGCGTCATCAGTCTCCAGGCAGTGGTCAATTTCTTCTGGGACACACCATCGCCCTGTGTCCACTTCTTCAGCTGTCGGTGATGCCCTACGATTAGATGCCAGTCCCCATATCTGTCCTCCAGTGCTCCAACAGTTTCCACTGCAGCCTCCTCCTTAGGGAAATTCTGATGCTCTGACTTGGACTCTATCCAAATCCGTGACTTACAACCTTTCCAGACTGACCTCCACTGTGGCCTCTATCTTTTCTTGGCCGGCTTTCATTATCACCATCAACTCCTTGTGGTCAGCGTACATTTCTTCTTTCAGGAGTTCATGGCGGACTTTCATTTCTTTTAGGTTGGCATCCATATTTTCTTGGTTGGTTCTCATTTCCTCGCGGTTGGTTCTTATTTCAGCCAGCAGGCATACCATAATTTTTCATCTACACAGTGTGGCAATATAGTTTCTTACTGCGGTCTCCAATCCAACCACTTCCAGCACCAGTTGTCATGTGTATGAGTGACTACAGACGGGGTTTGGATTGGTAACTGGATCTACTGAACACTTACAGAATGTAACTACAAGTAACTATAGCGCTATCATTAATTCACACTCTGCAGTTCACTACAGCACACACTTAAGTATTTCCAGGCTGTTCTGTGTATATCAATTGTCTGGTAGCAGCTTCCAACAACGGACGTTACCCTTCCTCTTGTTTTCTGAACTGTCCCCATGCTCCACCTACCAGCTTCTAACAGCAACAGCTCAAAAAGGACTGAACGGCAGCTGTACTCACTCACTCACTCACTCACTCACTCACTCACACTCACTCACTCACTCACTCACTCACTCACTCACTCCGCTGCACTGCACTAACTGAACTCAACTCCGTTGGTTGAGTGATATAGGCTTGGAGTAGAACACACAGAAAACACCGCTTCCAATAGTATTTCTACTGCTGCACGAGGGCCGCTGCTTATGAACAGCTCTAGTACTGTTGCGTATTTACGAAGGTTTTGCCTAGCAGTAACTGTTGACTTGTTGTTTGTTTCGCAGTCGTTGCCTAGCAACGAGTCTACATGTCACACAATATATGGCAACACTAACACTTGGTTTCTCCTACAGAGTATTTTTATGTATGACTTTCAGTAACTTACTAACATTAGATTAGCATCTGGATTGCATGGACAACATAATGACAAAGTGACAAATATTAAGAGCAGTAATGCCCAATTAAAACTAATTACACAAGAGATTATGTGGATAAACTTCAGGGCTTCAGCAGACTACACATAATCTTTATTTCAGGCACTAATCTTTCCTAGTACTTTGAAAAACAGTTCTAAACTTAAGAGAAAGTATAAGTTGTTACTGGGGGCAAGAACAAATCAGAATCAAATGTTTTCACAAACACACCTGTCATACATGACTTGTAACAAATATCTGAAATCCACTGTGACAGGAAGCTTGCCAATGGATATAATGCCAACATTGTGGATGGAATACACAGAAATACTGAAGAGTAAAGGAAACAGTGCAACAGGAGATCACTGTGCTCTGGAACATTATGCCAAGCAGTTTCGTAAAGCACAGCATCATGTCCCAGCAGACGGTGACTTTCATATCCACAGCTGTGAAACAACTCAAATATCATGAAGCAGAGATAAGCATATATGAGTATTTAGTTTCTATGAATATACAATTGCATATTCTCACCTGACACGACCATGTCGAGGTACTTCATGCTGTGGACCATCTCATACGTAAATTTCCCATCATGCTTTTTCAGTGTTTTGTCAATCTCCTCCTGCAACCGAGTTTGTACATCTGGATGTATGGCCAGCAGATAAGAGACAAAGCTCATAAGTGTGGAAGATGTGTCAAATCCAGCCAAGAAGAACTGGAGGGATTGAGCTATGATGTCTTCATCATCTAATTGTGTGACAAGAAGTACCAGGTTTTAGAAGCTGCTAACTGAATTTACAATTCAGATTTGTCCTCAGTGATTAAATAAAATTATAAAATAAATGAAAGTAGCATAACAGCCAGACAGGGATTCCAATTTGCTACAATTGTACATGGTTCTATCATCAACCAAAAACAGCACCATCACCGATGACAATGATGATGACAACAAAGATAAGAGTAGCAGCAACAGCAAAAGTACATATGGAGATAAAATTAATCTGGGTATACTAGTCATACGAATATATACATATAAGTAACATAACTCCACATGGAACTGGCTACAGAAATCAAACAGGAGGGGCAACTGAAACAGGTACATTTAGTCCATGTCTGTCCCGAGTACAAGCATATACTCTCAAAGACTCATCAATGAACTAGAAAACTTAAAACTGTAATACAGTATACAATTAACTGTCACTATCAATAGAGCGCACACATATCATGTAACAGGAGATTCATGAATGCTTTGTAACAACTGTATATTTACAGATAAGAGTACTTTAATGAGTCAATTACTGTTCAAATCTTTTGTCACTTTATGAAATATGGTATAAGATAACATGAATGATTATTTATGATCGATGGATGGATGGCTGGTTACATTTGTGGATGAACACCATGGATGGATAGACAAAAGGATGGATAATGGTGATGATTATGACAACGGAGGCAGTAGTGGTGATAATTATGATCATAGGTGGATGGGTCCTCTCAGTGTGACTGGAAGGCTATCAAGAGCATTTCTGAAGTATTTTTATGACATCACTGGAAAGCAGTAGAGTATGGAACTGTCCAACTGAACACACGAGACAAAGTGCTGCAGCTTACTTATCTTGGCACCCTTCTGATCCTCTGCAGAGTCCTCTTCATGTAGAGTTCCCTTCTTAGCCTGGATCAGCAAGTGCAACAGGTCTGGTCTGATGATGCCTTCTCGTTCTCGTGTGGCAACTGTGTCAAGTACCAATGTCTTGAAGAATTGTGTGATCTTCCCTGGTATGAGGTTAATGCCCAAAAACTGAACAGAAAACATTCATCGTAGTCAAACAATGTACCATTTTTATTTGTAATTTTGTACAACAACATTAAAGTTGTAAATTTTTTAATATAATTAAGACTGTGCTAACTGACCAATTAATTTGTTGTTATAATTAAATGGATGATTTTGTTTTTTGGTTGATTAACAAAACGTTGTCATTTCCTGTTGGGGAACAGAAGGAGAGAATTTTTCTACTGAATTTCTGCCAAACTTTATGTCAATTATTAGAGAACCTGTATTAATTATGGCAATACTGCCTTGACAAAGTGGTACCACACTTTCTGGTACACACTTACCAATGCTTCAAAGGGACCTACTGTCTCCAGTGTAGAAGGATCAGGTTCTTCTGAAATACTGATAATGACCAAGTATGCAGAATTCGAGGTTCCCATGGTGATGACTATGAATTGTACCGCCTTCTAGGATAATAAGTCGTCTATTCTAACAGGAGATTACCAATGATTTGAAGAAATGAACTGACTGTATTTTCTGCCTTCTGGTTGCATGTCGGCTCATTTTTGACCCTGAAGATGGACGCAGTACGTTTCTCCAAAACTCTGGTATATCTCTACCATATTACATGGCATCATATCACCTCAGTGAACAACCAGATGACATGTTCACAGCCACTGCCATGAGAATCATAAATCACACACTGCAATAATAACTTCAGAGAAATAAACTCTGTTAAAATATAAGCAGAGGAAGCAAACACACCATCCTGTCATTTGATGACATTATATATCAGTTAAATTCATTACACATCCCACAACCTCCTCATATATGGTCAGTATTTTTCTTCAAAACTACTGCTTTTTAAAAGTCATCCAACCAAACTTCAGTAGGCATTTCTTGTTACCTCCACTTGAGCTAGTTATACTAATGAGTTGTGCAAATCAGTAGGTTCGGATTATTATTCAAATTCTGCTTCCCATTTCATATTTGTTCATCTGTCTTGGTTCCAACAATCTTCCTTAGAAAAGTTTTCTCAGATATATGTAATATTCATTCTTCTTAAACTCACTTAATTTCGTGCTAAACCTTATTTCACGTTATGACACTGTTATGGAACCATCCATGGAGAAATTTTGAAAATAAATGCGGTATCTGTACCTTGTAATATGATACTATAATAGAACAATCTATGAAGAACTGCTGAAGCCATGTGTGTAACATGTACACAATGCTGTGGCCAATTGAATGTCTCAAAGGCAAATAACCTGTCATTAAACTGGACAAGATTACCCTGCCATAGTATATTACACTCAAATATAAATAGATATAGACAGACAGCAACTGATACTGTTTACCCAATTAAAGCACAGAAGAAATAATATGCACCACATGCTGCAACAATAAATATATCTACATCTTAGCCACACAAAGCATTTATGTGTCTCTGAGGTATGAACTGAATTTTCTATATTACTTCCAACAACTTAATGCTTCAAGGGGTTAACATACACATAAGAATAGCATGTCTCTGGATAAACAGTCCTGACCTTCATGACCTTTGGTATTGACAAGAAGATTAAAAATTTGATTGAACCAAAACTGGTGGCATCTTGCCCCATCATATAGAATTCATTTGTTGGATGTTTTAGGGAATCAACTTTAAGCCCAAATGCTGTTGTGGCAATGACATCATTTGTGTATCGGGTATACAATTCCTTTACTTCCAGCACCAACAAATCACCATCTGAAAATAAATGAACAACAGCATGAATCTGACATTTCATAATACATCTTACTTCATGGTATAACATTTACTTTTTGCTGTGAAATTAAGTGTGTTTCAAGGTTTATTTTAAGGTTCTCCACATATGACTGTACAGTAGTACCAATGTAACAGTGTTCAAACTGTGGAACACAAGTTCTACCAAATGTATGTCACACAATTGGATTGGCTGCTCATACACATGCTCATTATGCATGTACTACAATTTCAAAAGTTATGGACAAACCTATTTCTGACCCATACCAGCCATCTAAACTGACTATTTATGGTTATCATAACATTTTCAACATATAATGTTAAAGGCAAGGGTAATGTCACCGTTCAACACAGACATAATACCACAAAGATCACTAATATAGGTGCAACTTCATACATCAAGAATTTCTGTCTGGATGAGAATGGGTTACCATCTTCACATTATTAACAACTGTAAGATTTCCTGGTGTCAAATTTAAAGGGACACTTTAACTGGAGCCCTGTGGCACACAAACCATAACTGTCCTGAAGAGAAAATCTATTAAGCTGAGCAAACATTTCGAGTGCTTCAGAGGCTAATAGCCCATCAGTTTATGGAATCAGGAGATTCATTACCATGTTTATTTCTTTGAGATCCATATTTTCATTATCTTCAAATTGAGAAGTGGGGAGCCACCTGCTCAGTTGGAACTGTTACATTAGAACTGTTAATGTTGAAAAATATCTCAAACTACCCATGAACTATCTATCACAGAAGCACAATAGATCAGTGATGATTGAGGTGCAAGGGCCAAAGTGCAATGGCCCACCCTTACACATACATCTATCACAATGGCTAAGCACAACAGACTTTCTTTCTCTGCAGCAAAGACCCACTGTGTACATTTCTCACAACTGTAGTTTATGTCCTCCATCTGATCTGTTTCTTAATAACAGTGTTCTGCCATTTCATCCATCTGCCAAGTTATTTCCTCTTCATACCCTTTTGGGAACCTCATTTGAGATGGTTTGAAGTTAAATGCGAACAGTTATTGAAAATTTTAGAAGTTTTATACGACTGGTCATGGAGTGGAGCCCAGATGGCGATGCTCCGATTTTACCATATTTGAACTGTTTTCTGACACAGAATTTCAGTCTGTCTATCATACATCATATGCATGAGACTGGGATTCGATTTTTCACCATGGTAATAGAGTTTTCTTCACCAGTGATCTTTATGTTCTGTATGAGGAATCCATGTATACTCAAACCTCTCTGTGAAGGAATCTCCTCTGCTGGCATGCAACTAGTTTATCAACACAGCCTCATCACCCTTCTTAGAGTGCATTTTCTTCAATCCACTTACCACACAAGGTCCGATGTGAACATCAGCACCTCTTGGTTCAATTTTGCCACCTTCTTGAACAAACTGATATCCACTTGGCATGTATGATTCTCAACAGACCTTTAACAATTCCACCTTGGCATAACACATGCCCGACCTGTGACCTCCATTTGCTCACTTCATGAAAGGTGCACTTTAATATCGTCAATATTTCAAGGAATTCCTTTCTGAGTATCCAGAATATATGGTTATGTACACTGATAGCTTGACGGGTTCCAGGTTCAGGAAGGTGTAAGAGACCATGCATCATCTCACTGCCTCCATTACCTTAATAGTGTAGACACAGCCAAACCCTATGCCATATACAGATTTCTTCCTTTCAACTAACACACCTCAGCTTTTTGATCTTCTTTGTGTCTTTAAAGTTCTCCGTGTACACATACGAGATCACCTTGTTCTTACAGAGATTTTTCATCCAATGTCTATATGTGAATAAGTCTGGGAAGTCAGCTGTGTTCTGCTCAATACCTGTTCATCTGGGCATACCTGATAATGAGACCACTGAGCAGTAGGTAGCCAGGGAAGCTGACTTGTATGGGGACGTGTCATTAGAAAGAGTGTGGGGCAATTATGTTTGCTATAGAACCCCAGTAATATTAAATTCTGACTTTTATGAGCTTTGGTCCAAGGATGGAAACTGGCATAAAATTTTGTCACTGTGTGTGTCTGCGTATTTCCCCTTAATGTTGTCAGATGGTCTGGAATTTCATCTGTTCCCAATTCTTATGTACCAGAATAAGCCCTGCAAGATAAAGTAGTCCCTTCGCTCAACTAATTAAGCACTACGCCATGAAGACATATGGGGGAGATGACGTATAGATCCACATTTTCTTGACTTCAGCAGTAGTTGGAGATGAGTAGTCAGCTTAATGCCCCGGCTGCTTTACGCCCAGGGGAACAGCCCCTGGTACCCACTGGAATGGAGGTTGGGAAAGCCTCATAACCAGCCTGGACATCATGGAAAAAATTCTTGAGCCTACCACGACTCAAATTCCAAATCATTCTGTCATGCAGCCCACAAGGCAGTCGCTACCCCAACTGAGTTATCCCAGCTCCATATCACATCTGTAGCCTACATTCTTCTTAACGCAGAGACAAGATTTCAGGTCCATCAAATCATTTATTATTATATTTATATCATAAAAATTTAGTAGAGCCGCGATAGTGTAGTCAGTACAGCGAGTGGCCACAGAGCAGACAACCAAGGGGTCAGAGTTCAAGTCCCGGTAGGGTCAATAATTTTCTCTTTTCCACGTCGATCAGACCAGCTCTGGAGTCCATCCTACATTCTATCGAATGGGTACCGGGGGTAAAGCGGCAGGGGCGTGAAGCTGACCACTCACCTCCAGCTAGTCCTGAGGTCAAAAAATGTGGATGCATATTTCCCCTGTACTCCTTCATGGTGTAGTGTTTAATTAGTTAAGAAGAGGGAAAACTTTCCCTTTATTATAATCATTTATTATTATAAAATTTTTAATTTATCACCTTACTTTCAATAATAGAAAAATGGCTTATAAATTTTTGTTGTGTGTCTGTGTGTTCCTATAATGGGGTCAGAAGAGCCATATAGAAGAAATGGTTGGAATTTCCTAGCTTATAAATTTTTAGGCACTAGATTAAACCGAGATGATGTGAACTGGCTCCAGTACACACCTGCTGCATAGGCTCTTTTCACCACAGAGGCACAATTTCACGTCAAGGAAATCATGCAGCAGGCTTTCCTGCTGCAGCTCTCCCATGCGAGTCATCATTTCATTAATGTCTGTACACATCTATCACCAACCCATAAGCCCAACAAGCATGGCCGGCCAGTATATCATTACAACTGGCCCTTGGCCTGTTTACAGTAAAATTTCTTCATACTAAATTTCATTTATTTGACACTAATTATGAAAGTGCTAATGTGTTTACCTCTTTTGATTTTGTAGCCGGTTTCTAGTGGCTGTTGATAGCTCTGTTCCAGGAAGTCTAGCAGCTGCTCACTGCATTCATTCACCAACACAAACATGTTCTTCATCTTGCTGGATGTGAAAGCAGGACTTACTGTGGCCCGCATGTCTCTCCAGCGCTGGCCTATGCCACATACAACAGTGGTTCAGAAAACTTTCCAGACTGAGGCTTGCTTAATGTGAACACAAGTGTCCAAGCGCCTTATGCTCCTGCCACCTATTAAAACTACTTAAAGCATAATTTAGCAATTTCAAAGCAACTTCTAATTAACCTTAATGATGTCTACTAAGTACCTCTTCTACTAGCACTTTAAAACTCTAAGTTAATCTAAATAATATTTAGCAGTTCATTTCTTACCTGGGTATCCATTATGAGTGGCTGTTTACAGAAATAATCGTTATTGATTGCAGAATCATGAAGTTTTCTCTGTCCTTAATTAAATACGAACCATGTCACAAAGTTTGTTCTTACTCAGTTGAAAAATACTGGTATAAACACGCCATATGTTTGCATGTACTATACGTTTTGTCCTATTGTGGTCATCATCAGGTACAAACAGCCTTTACAATCACCCTTCTATCTACTATAGCTCTCCACAACGGTCAGCGTTCACATACAGAAAGTGCATTTTACAGGTATATTGTTTATGTAATACCCTTATGTTATGGAATGTATTAAACTTAAATATATTTTTTTATTTAAATATTCTAATTGGAATAAAAATTAAAATCAGGTTAGCTATTAAAAGGTGTATTCATATATATATAAACTAACTCCATGGAGATGAGACCTTGAGAAGCTGCCAGTTTTGCAGCTATTTCAGAATTTCCCGACAACTTATGTAACCTGAAGGTTCAGTACCGTGTTCACAAGATATCTTCACTGGTCACTTTCCTGAGCAAGATCAATCCAGTCCATGCCACCCCATCCTATCTCCCTACAATCCACTTTAATATTATCCACCCATCTATGTCTTGGCTTTCCTAGTAGCTTATCTCCTTCTGGCTTTTCAACTAAGATCTTTAATGCATTCCTCTTCAGCCCATTCATGCTATATGCCCTGTCCATCTCATCCTCCTTCACTTGGTCATTCTAATTACACTTGGTGAAGAGTATAAGTTATGAAGCTCCTCATTATGCAGTTTTCTCCAACCTCCCGTCACTTCATCCCTCTTCAGTCCAAATATTCTCCTGATCAACCTGTTCTCAAACACCATCAGCCTACATATCTCCCTTAATGTCAGAGACCAAGTTTCACACCAATACAGGACCACAGGCAAAATTACAGTTTTATGTATTCTAATTTATAAGTTTTTAGACATCAGACAAGGTGAAAGGTTCTGGACTGAATGGTAGTAAGCATTCCCTTAATTCAATCTCCTCTTAAATTTCTCCTTAATCAAATTTTGATTTGATAGTGTCGTTCCACAATATCTGAGTTGTACCACATTTTCAATGGATGTATTAGCTACTTCTATGTCATGATTTTGTCCTGCGTTCGGTTGATGAGACAGTAACAGATACTCAGTTTCTCTGCGTCTCCTTTGACACCAACCTCCTTACTAGCATCAATTAATAAAGTTTCTGTGTTTCTTTGTCGTATCTATGTTATCTCCCACTAAATTCATATTGTGACGTTTTGCGCTACGCATAGACACCACTCCGCTATCGGATCGCTGTCGTTACTAAGGTAACAGGCGAGTCAACCCTCCTTCGCCTACCCCGCCAGCGGTGACGACACCAAGGGATACTGCGGTTGCTAGGCAACAGTAAACAACTCCGGACAACGCAGAAAACAGCCACATAATAGGCACCATTGTTGTCTGGCGCCGTGTTGCTAGCAACGCTAGCAACTGATGTATCCCATTTAATTTCAGACCCACCTGGTTCTCCTGGACCTTCCTAATGGCATAAGCTAGTACAAAGTTGACAGTCAGTGGTGATAAAGCACCTTCTTGTTTTAGGTCATTTTGGATAGAAATATTATTAGATAAATGTCTACCTATATGGACTTTACATTTAAACACCAAATTTATACAGCCTACCTAGTTTCATGGTACACCAAACTCTATGAGAATACTGCACAGGACTTCCCTCGTAACAGAATCATAGACTATCTTGAAGTCGAATGAATAGCTGATGTACTGTTATATTGTATTCCCATTTTTTCTCCAGTATCTGATGAATGCGAAAGATCTGATCAGTAGTTGATCTGTTTCGCCAAAACGCACAGTGACGACGATCCTCAATAATTTCATCTACGTATGGACTTAAACTTGAGAGCAGAATATTGGATACAATTGTGTATGAAGTTGATAGTAGTGATATCCCATGATAATTACTACAGTCAATCTTTATTACCCTTCTTATGAATTGATACCATAATAGACTCATTCCACTGTTCAGGCAATTGTTCTTTACTCCAAACAGAATTAACGAGTTTATGGATCTCAAACCATATTATTTCAACCTTTTTATTATATCCGTCACAACACAACTAATATCAAGATCAGACCATTTTCGGCACGGCTACATATTTCGGCTATTGATAGCCATCATCAGGCAAACACATGATTTACACACATATACACACTAACGAACCACAGCATCAACAGGAGTGGATACAATATTATTAAAATACATATATAAAAACACTTGATGTAAAAAATACAAAAATCAAGTTATATAAAACAGAACTATGATATAAAATAAGAATAAAATTCTGTTGGTGTTTTTACGAGTACATCAACGTGTCAGTCGTTGGTTTGTGATTTGTTTTTTGTTTTGTTCCCATGTACAAGTTGCAATATTCATACTTATTCCTATATAAAATTGTCGTTGTTTACATTCCCTACAGTACGGACAATACTTTGTAAGATGATGCACTGACTAATATTATAATTTACTTTACGAGCCTCATACACAATTTTATATATGAATAAGTATGAATATTGCAACTTGTACATGGGAACAAAACAAAAAACAAATCACAAACCAACGACTGACACGTTGATGTACTCGTAAAAACACCAACAGAATTTTATTCTTATTTTATATCATACTTCTGTTTTATATAACTTGATTTTTGTATTTTTTTACATCAAGTGTTTTTATATATGTATTTTAATAATATTGTATCCAATCTTGTTGGTGCTGTGGTTCAGTAGTGGTTGTGTTTGTGTAAATCATGTGTTTGCCTGATGATGGCTATCAATAGCTGAAACACGTAGCAGGGCCGAAAATGGTCTGATCTTGATATTAGTTGTGTTGTGACGGATATAATATAAAGGTTGTATATTGTAACACAACAGGATGCATGAAATGTAAACCATAATATTTCACCCCTTGCTTGAACAGTTCTACAGAAATTTGAACACTACCTGCCGAATTTTACTTCTTCAACTTTGAAACAGCAATTTCAACCTCCACATGAGTAGGATCAGATACTACTGGCTCAGCTATATGTATTTCTACTTGCCTAAAATCACTGACCCCATGTATATTCAATAACTGAGATAAGTGGTCCTTCCAACTATTCAAAATGTTGTGGGAATCTATTGTACAAGCAGATCACCATTCTCATCCTTCACTAAGTAACTGCTAGGTTGGGAACTCCTCTTAAGGTCATTTATTCCTCTGAACAGTTCTCTAATGTTCTTGTTCTTACTGTTCGTTACAAGCTCATTAACTTTTGTCTTTCAGATATTCTCTCTCTTTATTCTTGAAATGCTCCCTAGGTTCATGTCTTATTTTGTTCAGATTATCCCCATTTATTCCACTTGGATCCTGTAGCCACTGTTGTCTTGTTTCCTATGGTCTAATAATTTTGAGCATCCTTTGTCAAATCATGGCTTATGCTTCTTCAATTCAAAATAACCTTGGCCTACTTTCGCTCAAATTTTGGTATTCTCTAGCACTTTCCCAAGCTCTATTAATATCCATCTCAGTCTAAGTTTTGAAAAGCTGCAAAACCTATTTGAGATTTCAACACAATACTGCTCTTTACCCTCTACCTCCTGCAATTTCTTGAGATCAATCCCCTTCACATAACACTGGGAGTTGTTTGTTTATTCACTTCCATTTTCTCCCTAACTTTTTCCACCACCAGGTAGCGGTCAGCATCACTATCTGCTGCCCTGAACGATTGGACATCAAGTATACTTGAATGCCGTCTCCTATCTATCAAAATATGGTCAATGATATGAGTCTTTCCATCAGGAAACGTCCAAGAAAATTTACGAATATTATGATGTTGAAACCCTGTACTTTTTACAATATTTTACAATTTCTCAAATTTTACTACTCTAACTCCATTTATTAATGTCTTGTAAACTCACATTCTCAATTGTTGGTTTGATATTGTCTTTCCCACTTACTTTGGAAATGAAATCTCCTAACAAAATTTTTCATGTGGTATTTAAGGAATTTATCGAATACACGTTATAGTTGTCCCTCATATCATCATTTTTATCCTCTGTTGGGGCATGCACATTGAAGAACAATTGTGTATAGTATAGTATACTGTATAGTACATTCATATCATTGAACTCATAATGACTATTCAGTAAGTCCATATTTCTATATATTTACATTATATATACGGTACATATGTAATCTACTGACATCCTTAAGACCTGTATGTCATTCACTCACCCTTGAGAATAACGAGCGGTTTCGACCATATCGACTCTCTGCTTTCAAAAAAATCTGTTCGGTGATCCGTGAAGTACTCGAAATCTTTCACAGTGATGGTTTTGATAAGTTCCAGATCTCTCACGTAAACAATTGGCATCCGAAACATGAACATAATATAAAACTGGCGGCCTTTGAATTGGTTGTAACCTTCCTGTAAAAGTTCAAAAAAGGACTTCTTCCCCATATACTGTGCCATATTTCCAATGAATGGAAGCGGTTTAAGGTGTGGTATATTTTGCTTTGTGAACCGGCCGTATGTGCTGGTACCCCAGAAGTACAGTACCACTCCTGCCGCCAGGACAAGTAGGGTCCAAACTAGGCATAGCCACGTCCAGTCCAGAATAGCCATCTTGTGTGCTGGGAAGACCTGTAGCAAGCAACAGACATTAAACGTTAACCCTCTCAGTCCTGCAGACATACATGCAGTATATGTATGTATGTATAAGTATGTAGATATTACAGGTTAGCGAGACTCTAAATGCTTCTAACAACGGCTGATTCATGGCACGAACATAATTATGAACATCGTTCCTTTTTTGGGGGTATATTTCACACACTCGGTGGTGAAGACTAGCCGTTTCTAACGAGCCCAACTAACACGTTCGTCTCCCTTCACTTACACCTGAAGACGGAAACTGACTGTTAGAATAGTTGTGTATATGGAATACAGCCTATCCACTGGGAAATATAAAAAAAAAAACTGTGACGTCATGTCAGATTACGTCCATATAATTTGGGTTCCGATAGAGACGTGTGTCTTTCTACAGTTAATTTACCTTCGATAACCTTAATGTGTATATATTTACCGTCTTTTAGTGCATACAATTTCACTTGTCACCTCACACTACATGTTTCGGCATCATTCTGCCATCTTCAGGTGTATCATTCATGTTAAACCATTGCACTGCCTGCCATCAAGTGTCCACTTATAAAATGATATAAAATGTGTGTTCGTCGTTGTTCAATAATAAAATTGATATATTAAAACTAGTTAAGATCTATCATCTTACATGTCGTATATCAAACTCGTGTGTAACGCCATTCATCTACTATGGGCGTCGTTCTTCTTATGTTTTAATTGTGTATATACTGTGTTTTTCTTATGTGGCTGCGTGCTCAAGCGGTTAGTCGCTGGCTTCCCACCGCGGCGGCACGGGTTCGATCCCGGGTCTGGTCAAGTGGGATTTATGGTGGACAAAGTGGCGCTGGGATGGGTTTTCTTCGAGTACTTCGGTTTCCCTGCCAATCTTCTTTCCACCAAATTCTCCATCATCATAATCACCCGGGGCAGGTACAATAGGCCAATCAGTGGCCGCCGTGCCGAGTGGACCCTGCTGGACTCCACCCCCACTAAGCGAACTGGAGCTGGAACCTTCGACAAGAGCCCCCGTGTGGAGGGGGGTTAGAATACTTCCGCCGTTGCCTTGCGATTTGTAGAAGGCGAGGAAAAGGGAACCCGGTGCCTGGTGGCATAACTGGACCACCCTCTCAATGGGGGGGACATAAATACAGAGACCGGGTCCTTCAGGTTGGGGGCTGGACGCAAGGCTTACGACTTCGCTCTGTAACGCCGAGGGCACACAAATGAAACTGAAAACCGCAACTGCCGAAAAAAATCGCCGATTTCAGGCAGGCAACTGGTTTCCAGATTAGCAGACGCACACTGAGGGAACTTATGTTTGAGTACTTGCTCACGTCATCTTAAGTGTGAGTTCGTCCGACGTAATGCATGATTGTATTGTTCAATTTCGTACACTTACCTTCTGCAATAGAATATAATAATACCGATCCTGTCATAATATGACAGTAGTTGAGACCAGTTGAGACGGCGTGAGAAGAGAGGACGGCCATAAGGAAAACATTGCGATGTTAATTAATTCGTCTCAATTAAGGTCAATTTATTTTAATCGGCAAATAACGCGTTCACACGCGATACCAAATTTTGACATTCAGTGCAACAATTCTAGCAAGATAGAAAACACCTGATGATGGCCGTATACAGCCGAAATATGTAGTATGGAAGAAGGGTGGCTATATAATAAGTTGTATTCAAGACGGAAATATATGTGAAATAAATGATATTTTTTTAGGCAACAGGATGCATAAATACAATATTAGGAAAACATTAGGTGCATCCATTATTCTCTGACAATTTAAACTGAAGGGCTTGTATTATTTCGAAAGGACTTAACTTGGATCCAGACTCCGTCTCATGAGAAATTCTTTCCCAAGCTAAATCTATTTTGTTCCGCTTAGCGTAGTCCAAGCGGCGGTTGTCCTTTATATACTTTGCTCAATTAACTGTACAAAAGGAAAATTAACAGCTTCGTCAAACTTTCGTGCCATCTTAAGAAAAAACGAATCACTGAAGCGCGTAATAGAACAGCTGATACTAGAAAACCACGCGACAACACAATTATTAGAAGACTGGCTTGCTCTGTTGCCTGGTAGTTGAGTTTCTCAGTCTCTTCGCGAGTTGCGTTGCCGTTTCCTTAATTTGCGCTGCTCAATTCACTAACAGGTGTTCAACTCATGCTGATAACAATTCTCGGAAATCGCGGTTGCGTTGCGGTTGCCTGTTTCCTTGGTGTGCCCTTGGCCTAAAACATTAGTATTGTTGCGAAATCTAACGAAGTGAAAACCGGATGCAATCTGGTTGAATTGTCTGCGGAAGGCTGTAGCTCAAAGGGGGCTGTTTCGCCAATGACGACGAAGAAAGTCGGCACTGGAAGAGTTTAGAATAAGCGTTTGGCAAATTTTGACACTTCGTATGGAGCTACAGCAGTTATCTAATTTTGGTGCAAACTGCAATGATCTCCGAAATGTCAAAAATCTACCACATTATTTTCACTCGCCATTACGTACGTAATGACAGACAGCGGTTTCGTAGGAACAATGGGTAAAATACATCTACTTTCAAGATAAGAATAAAACTACGGTCATTAATTGCACAGTTTGAAATTCTAAATCTTTCAACATCTATTTAGGCACATTTCTAGGCAAACAGAAACATACTTTGGCTCCGTGCCGTTTTCTTCGTAATGGCAAGTCATGGATATTTTTATATCTTAAATCAAAACACTGGGGCCCGGAGCAACAGAATGGCTGCTCTTCACTGTGATGATGCTTAGTAATCGGTGCAAATATCACGGAAGGTCGCCGTGAAGTGGTTAGCACGCCTACGTATGGTGCAGGTACCCTGTTCGAATCACTGTCTCTACACTGCCTATAATACCCATGCATCATTTTCCTCAGTCAGCCGTGGTAGGCCATCTGATAAGTCAGACACATCTCTTTTTAAACGAATTTTATTTCGGTTTTTTTTTTTAATTACGCGGTTCTCATTGCAAGTTCTTTATTTATATGGACAATTCATCCAGAATTATGCGATTTGATAAGGAAAGTATATTATTATCAAACCTCAACCCTCTACCGTGGGCATCACAAAAACCAAGCAGCAGACCATAAACGTTACGGAAACTTCGCCTCTTGAACCTCAATCGTCATGGCCTCCTGGATCACCTGACCCAGACGCACTTCTCCCACCTCTAGTAAATCCCATCACTCAAATAAAATAGCCACTAGCAAGCCATGTCAGGCAGCGTTTAACTCGAACTTAAGCAAAATTTCTCATTTGAAAATTTTGTTACTATTAGGGGTAATATTGTTGATGTATGTATAATTAACAGTAAGAATGAAACACAGTGGAGGAATACATGTTCACATGCGTACTCCGGCAGCGTTTCTCCTAACCGCTACCACTTCATTTACTTCTTGGGGGAAAACTATTTTTAATTTACGCACCCATTTTCAAGAACAAAACTGGCACGTAAATGGAAAAGTGGCCGTATACAGCATCGTTACATAACAGACGAATAGGCATACATACCGAAACCAGTACACGTGTTTCTGATGCACTTATTTGCGAATGGCCCAAGATCGGTGAATTTCAGTTCATTCCATAACAGACACAAGTTCTGTAGCATCGTTACTGACAACACAAGTTGGATACAGTAGGTTCCTCCGTAACGTTTATACTTATCTACCAAACTACACGGCGTCACATCCCTCAAACCCATATTCTTATTGTCTGAGAACCGGGCGTACCCACGTTATTATGGATCCAGTTTAAAACAGTAAGACATGTAATGTAGTGGGGTATGTTAAGAATAATTAGCAAGTGAACGTGAAACACTTAACTGTTCTGGACACATACACAAACCAGACCAAAACAACTTTTCAGAACCTTCGTTACCTTCCAGACCTTCCAGACACGCCGTCCCAACCGTCCCAACCACGCCTTCCCAATCGCCGGATCACAAATTACGTCTTTCGTTTCGTCGGTTACCAGTACTGCCACCTGCTGTGGGATCGACTGAACCATATCCTCCTTTGGCGCGTTCGCAACAGAATATCTAAAAAATGAGTCTGTTACTTTTTTCATGTCTATCCCGTCGGCTTCCCTTATGAATATTTTGTTGAATCTAGCTGATCGTTTGGTCGTCATCAGCAACCAGGGTATTCTCTCTCTGTGCATAAATGTTTCATACACGTGCCTTACTCTGTCCTTGAAATCAGAAATATATGTACACTCTGACGTTAGCAGCTTACTTGTCGCGCATTCCAACCCATCCCGAGGCAATTGTTTGTAATGTCCCACTTCCTCATGTACACACTGACCTTCATCTCCCTCCGCACAATACTGACGGCATATGCTTTACACCAAATGGAACGTCCCCAAATTTTTCCAACACAAGTATA
>NW_019736407.1:538930-541315 GCF_002891405.2 Cryptotermes secundus
GTTACTGGTACTTCTGATTCGACTACAGTTACTGGTACTTGTGATTCGACTACTGCTACTGGTACTTCTGATTCGACTGTTGCTGGTACTTGTGATTCGACTACTGCTACTTGTACTTCTTATTCGACTGTTACTGGTACTTCTGATTCGGCTACTGCTACTGGTACTTCTGATTCGACTACTGTTATTGGTACTTCTGATTCAACTACTGCTATTGGTACTTCTGATTCAACTACTTCTACTGGTACTTCTGATTCGACTACTGATACTGGTACTTCTGATTCGACTACAGTTACTGGTACTTCTGATTCGACTACTGCTACTAGTACTTCTGATTCAACTACTGCTAATGGTACTTCTGATTCGACTGTTACTAGTACTTCTGATTCGACTACTGTTACTGGTACTTCTGATTCGACTACAGTTACTGGTACTTGTGATTCGACTACTGCTACTGGTACTTCTGATTCGACTGTTGCTGGTACTTGTAATTCGACTACTGCTACTGGTACTTCTTATTCGACTGTTACTGGTACTTCTGATTCGGCTACTGCTACTGGTACTTCTGATTCGACTACCGCTACTGGTACTTCTGTTTCGACTACTGTTACTGTTACTTCTGTTTCGACTATCTCTTGGAATTTTACTAGTACGACCACTTGTAGCACCTCCCTTAGTGGGAGGTGGAGTCCAACTGGGTCCACTCGGCACGGCGGCCACTGATTTGCCTATTGTAGTCAGCCCCGGGTGAGTATGATGATGGAGAATTTGGTGGAATGAAGATCGGCAGGGGAAACCAAAGTACTCGGAGAAAACCTGCCCCAGCGCCACTTTGTCCACCACNGGACCAGACCCGAGATCGAACCCGGGCAGCCGCGGTGGGAAGCCAGCGACTGTTGGGGGCTGCTTCAGTTTTATGTTGTCCCGATCTGTGCAACATTGCATCCACTAAGGCTCCACACGCAACATTCTCTCAGATAAATCCTTGTTCTACTGGACCCATGAATTACCTTACCGAGAACCTACCGTGGATACAGGGGTGGTACTTGACCGGGTCGGCCATAAAGAGGAGACATTTTGTTACAGAAGATGTTTAAATTGATACTGAAAATTTGTTTACGTAATAAGAGCAAACACTGAAGCCTTAATATTGATTATTCATTTACTAAATCTGTAGAGTTTTGAGTTCTCTCCAGTCGGAGTAAGTATTTTTACCTGGCAATGGATAAATGCATGGGTACTTAATGCCTGTTTGCAATTAGGGATGACTTCATCGTAGTCTTAATTACCCAGTTTACCTAATATAACGCACATCCGAAATTCAGAACTTCACTTCCCTTTCTCGAATTAGACACATTTCCCTCCCTCTCATTCTCCTTAGTAATATCAAAAGCACAGATATTAGCTTCTTACTCACTACATAAGTCCTGTGTAAAACTATCGCTAGCTCAAGTTACAAAAAGCTGCAGACTTTGAGGTGATGGTCTTATATTGCTTTTTGTAGGCTCTGTATATCTCTCAGCGGTGAGGGGCAGCTGCGGGAGATGCTACAGGGAAGAGAAGACCTTCTCAACTTTATAGGATGGGGACTTTTCTAAACGCTTTATAAAACAAGCGATTACATGTATAATATGAATTTCATGGGGACGAGTCCTTCTTGCGAAGGCAGCAATTTCTGAGTCACATAAGGCATTCCTAGAATTTTATAGAACCCAAATGTTAATTACAGTCTCCACAAGAGCCCGCCACCGGTCTCTGTCTTCAGTCATATGAATCCAGTCCAATCCCCTTCCCCACAACACTATTTCTCTGGCATCCACTTCAATATAGTGTCAGTAATACTTGTGGTAAGAAAATCATGATACGTGGTAACTCGGATCTGTTGTCTATGAGAAAGAAGTACTGGGCACTCACACCAGCTGCTTGGTCTAGGGCATTAACACTCTTCGATCGCTCGATTGGGGATTTTAACACCACTCAGTGCAAGGTCCTTCATTTCATTAGGCCGACATTGCGTCTAGAAAAACCAAATGTCAAAATTCATGTTTCCACTATTAAGTCTAAATTGAAGGTCAGAGAATGTAATCCAGGAATGGTCAATTGCTTTGACTTAAGAGTTTCATAAGCTACACGTCTTGGGCAATGCATTTTTATATTTATTTTTACAGTATATAAGCCGGGATAACGTAGTCTGTATAGTGACTGGATACGGGTTGGACGCCTGAAGGATCGTTAGAGTCCTGCTAAGGTCAAATATTTTTTTCTTCTCAAAGTCGCCCACACTGGCTCTGGGGTTCACCCAACCTCCTATCCAGAAAGTACTGGGGGCACTCTCTCCGGGATTAAAGCGGCAGGGGCGTGAAGCTGACCACTCACCTCCAACTA
>NW_019736408.1:0-15356 GCF_002891405.2 Cryptotermes secundus
AAGCAAGCAAGCAACGCATATCCATCAAGATAGCAACGCAAAGCTTGCAAGCTCTCAACCCAATGCTACCAAGCTAAGAAAGCAAAGCTGGCAAAGTAGCAAAGCACAGCTGGCAAGCTAGAACATCAAAGCTGGCAAACTAGCAACGCAAAGCTAGGAAGGTAGCAACGCTAAACTAGCAAACTACCAACGCAAAGCTAGCAAGCTAGCAACGCAAAGATAGGGAGCTAGGAACGCAAAACAAGCAAGCTAGCAACGCAAAGCTAGCAAGCTAGCAACGCAAACTATCAACCTAGGAACGCAAAGCTAGGAAATAACAACGCAAAGCTAGCAACCTATTAATGCAAAACTAGCAATCTAGCAATGAAAAGCTAGTAAGATATCAACGCAAAGCTCTCAAGCTAGCAACGCAAACCTAGTCATCTTGCAACCTAGCATCGCAAATCTAACAAACGAGCAACGCAAACCTAGCAAGCTAGCCACTGCAATCTAGGAAGTTCGCAAAGCATAGTAAGCAAGCTAGCAACGCAAGCAAGCAATATACAAACGCAAAGCTATCAAGCTAGTAACAAAAAGCTAGCAAGCTATCAATGAAATCTAGCAAGCTAGGAACCCAAACCTAGCAAGAAAGAAACGAAAAGCAAGCAAGCAAGCAAACAAAGCAAACCTATCAAGCAAACAAAGCAAACCTAGCAAGATAGAAACGCAAACCTACTAAGCTAGCAACGCAAAGCTAGCAATCTAGCAACGCATATCTAGCAAGCTAGCAACGAAAAGTTAGCAAGCAAGAAAGGCAAAACAAGCAAACAGGCATCGCAAAACTAGCAAACTAGCAACGTCATCTAGCAAGCTAGCAACGCATAGCTAGGAAGAGAGCAACGCAAAGCTATCAAGCTAGTAACGCAAAGCAAGCAAGATAGCAACACAAAGCTTGTAAGATAGCAACGCAAAGCTAGCAAGCTAGAAACGCAAATATAGAAATCTTGCATGCTAGCAACGCAAAGCTAGCAAGAGAGTAACGCATAGCTATCAAACTAGCAACGCAAAGCTAGCAAGCTAACAACGACAAGCTAGAAAGTTAGCAAAGCGGAACTACCAAGCTAGTAACGCAAAGCTTTCAAGCTACCAATGCAAAGATAGCAAGCTTGCAAAGCAAATCTAGCAAGCTATTAACCTAAAGCTAGCAAGCAAGAAAAGGAAAAAAGCAAGCAAGCAAACAAGCAACGTAAAGCTAGCAAGATAACAACGCAATGCAAGCATGCTACCAAAGGAAAGCTAGCAAGCTAGTAAAGCAAAGCTTGCCAGTTAGCAAAGCAAAGCTAGCAAACTAGCATCGCAATGGTAGCAAGGTAGCAACACAAAGGTAGCAAGCTAGCAACGCAAAGTAGGCAGGCAAGGAAGCAACGAAAAGCTAGCAAGATAACAAGGAAAAGCTAGCAAGGTTACAACGCAAAGCTAGCGTGCTAGGAACGCAAATCTAGCAAGCTATAAACGCAAAGCTAGGAAGATAGCAACGCAAACCAAGCAAGCAACCAACGAAATGCTAGCAAGATAGCAACGAAATCTAAGAAGCTAGCAATGCAAAACTAACAAGCTAGCAACGCAAAAATATCAAGCCAGGAACGCAAAGCTAGCAAGCTAGCAACGAAAAGCTACCCAGCTAGCAACGCAAAGCTACCCATCTAGCAAAGCCTTACTAGCAAGCTGGCAATGCAATGATAGCCAGCTAGCAATGCAAAACTAGCAGGATAGCAACAAAAAGCCAGCAAGCTAGCAACGCAAATCTAACAATCTAACACGCAACAAAGAAAAGCTTGAAAGCTAGTAACGCATAGATAGCAAGCTAGCGACGATAAGCTAGAAAGGTAACAACGTAAAGCTAGCAAGTTAGCAACGCAAAGCTACCAAGCTAGCAACGCAAACCTAGCAATCTAGCAACGAAAATCTTGCAAGCTAGCAACGATAAGCTAACAAGCAAGAAACGCAAAACAGGCAAGCTAGCATCGCAATGATAGCGAAGTAGCAACGTAAATTTAGCAAGCTAGCAACGCAAAGTTAGCAAGCTAGCAACGCAAATCTAACAAGCTAGCAAGCTAGCAAGGCAAAGCTAGCAACGCAAAGATAGGAAGTTAGCAACGCAATGCTAGCAAGCTAGCAACGCAAATCTAGCAAGGTAGCAACGCAAAGCTAGTAAGATTGCAACGCCCAGCTTGCAAGCTATCAACCCAAATCTAGCAATCTGGCAAGCTATCAACGCAAACCTAGCAAGCGAGCAACGGAAAGCTAGCAACCTAGCAACGCAAAGCTAGGAAGCTAGCAACGCAAAGCTAACAAGCTAGGAACGCAAAACTAGCAAGCTAGCAACTCAAATCTAGCAAGCAAGATACGCAAAGCAAGCAAGCAAAAAGCAACGCATATCTATTAAGATAGGAACGCAAATCTAGCAAGCTAGCAATTCAAATCTAGCAAGCTATCAACGCAAGGGCTACCAAGGAATCAACGCAAAGTAGCAAGATAGAAACGCAAAGCTAGCAAGCTAGCAAAGCAAAGTTGGCAAGCTAGCAAGCTAAAAAGTTAAACTTGCAATCTAGCAAAGCACAGCTGGCAAGCTAGCAACGCATAGCTAGGAAGCTACCAACGCAAAGCTAGCAAGCTTGCAACGCCAAGCTAGGAAGCTAGCAACGCAAAGTTAGCAAGCTAGAAACGCAAAGCTGGCAAGCTAGCAAATCAAAGCTAGCAAGCTAGCAACGCATATCTTGCAAGTTAGCGAGGTAGCAACACAAAACTAATAACCTTTGAACGCAAAGCAGCAAGCAAGCAAAGCAAAGCTAATAAGCTAGCAACGAAAAGCTACCAAGCTAGCAACGCAAATCTAGCAAGCTAACAACGCAAAGCTAGCATGCTAGCAAAGGAATGTTAGCAAGCTAGCAACGCAAAGCTAGCCAGCTAGCAAAGCTAGCAAGCTAGCAAAGCAAAGCTGGCAAGCTAACAACGCAAAGCTGGCAAGCAAAAACGAACAGCTGGCAAGCTAGAAACGCAAAGCTTGCAAGCTAGAAAAGAAAAGCTAAGAAGATAGAAATGCAAAGCTAGCAACCTAGTAATGCAAAGCTAGCAAGCTAGCAACATAAAGCTGGCAAGCTTGCAACGAAATGCTAGCAAGCTAGCAACGCAAAGATAGCAATCTATCAACGCACAGCTAGCAAGGTAGCATCGCAAATCCAGCACAAAGCAACGAAATGCTACCAAGCTACCAACGAAAAATTAGGAAACTAACAACGCAAAGTTAGTAAGCTAGCAACGCAATATAGCAGGCTAGCAACGGAAAGCTAGCAAGCTAGAAATGTAAAAGCTAGCAAGCTATAAACACAAAGGTACGAAGCTAGCAAGGCAAAGCTAGCAAGCTAGCAACGAAAATCTAACAAGCTAGCAACGCAATCCTAGCAAGCTAGCAACGTATAGCTAGCAAGCTATCAACGCAGAGCTACCCAGCTAGCAACGCCAAGCTAGCAATCTAGCAACGCAAAGCTAGAAAGTTAGCAACGCAAACCCAGCAAACCAGCAACACAAAGCTAGCAAATTATCAAAGAATCGAAGAGCTAACAAGTTAGCAACGCAAAGCTACCAAGCAAGGAACGCAAATCTAGGAAGCTAACAACGCAAATCTAGAAAGCAAGATACGCAATTCAAGCAAGCTACGCATAGCTATCAAGATTGCAAAGCAAAGCTAGCAAGATAACAACACAAAGTCAGCAAGCTAGCAAACAAAAGCTACCAAGATAGCAACGCAAAATTAGCAAGCTAGCAAAGCAAAGCTGACAAGCTAGCAACGAAAAGCTGGCAACCTAGCAAGGCACAGTTGGCAAGTTAGCAACTCAAAGCTGGCAAGCTAGCAACGCAAAGCTAGGAAGCCAAAAACGCAAAGCTACCAAGAGAGCAACGCTAAGCTAGCAAGCTAGCAAGCAAAGATAGCAAGCTAAAATTGCTTAACTATCAATTTAGAACGCTAAAATAGCACCTACGAACGCAAATTTACCAAGCTAGCAACGCAAATATAGCAGGCTAGCAACGCAAACTAGCAATCTAGCAAAGCAAAACTAGGAAGGTAGCAACGCAAAACTATCATGCTAGGAACGCAAAGCTAGCAACGCAAATCTAGTAAGATAGCAACCCAAAGCTGGCAAGCTAGGAAATCAAATCTAGTCATCTTGCAAGCTAGCAACGCAAAGCTAGCAAGCGAGGAACGCAAAAATAGCAAGCTAGCAACGCAAAGATAGCAAGCAAGCAACGCCAAGTTTGCAAGCTAGCAAAGCAAATTTAGCAAGCTAGCAACGCAAATCTAGTAATCTACCAAAGCAAATCTAGCCATCTAGAAAGGCCTCACTAGCAAGGTAGCAAAGAAAGCTATCAAGTTAGCAACGCCAAAATAGCAAGAATTAAACCAAGAGCAATCAAGCAAGGAAGCAACGGAAAGGTAGCAAGATAGCAACGCAAACTAGCAAGCTAGGAACGCTAATCTAGCAAGCTAGGAACGCAAAGCTAGCAAGCTTGAAACTCAAAGCTAATATGCTAGCAAAGGAAATCTAGCAAGCTAGCAACGCAAAGTTAGCCAGCATGCAAAGCAAAGATAGCCAGCTACAAAAGCAAACTAGCAAGCTAGCAAACCAAAGCTAGCATGCTAGCAATGCAAAGATAGGTTAGTAGCAACGCAAAGCTAGCAAGCTTGCAACGCAAAGCTAGCAAGCTAGCAACGCAAAGCTAGCAAGCTAGCAATGCAAATCTACAAACCTAGCAACGCAAAGCTTGCAATCTCGCAACGAAACGCTGGCAACCTATCAAAGCAAATCTGGCAAGCTTGTAACGCAAACCTGGCAAGCTAGCAAAGCAAACCTTGCAAATTTGTATTGCAAATTTAGCAAGCTAGCAAGCTAGAAAAGGAAAGTTAGCAACCCAAAATAAGCAAGCTTGCAACGCAAGTCTAGCAAGCTAGCAACGCAAAGTTAGGATACTAGCAACGCAAAGCTAACAAGCTATCAACGCAACGTTAGCAAGCTAACAACACAAATCTAGCAATCTAGCAAGCTAGCAACGAAAAGCTAGCAAGCTAGCAACGCCAAGCTAGCAAGGTAGCAACGCCAAGATAGCAAGCTAGCAACGCAAAGCTAGCAAGCTAGCAACGCAAAGCTAGCAAGCTAGCAATGCAAATCTACAAACCTAGCAACGCAAAGCTGGCAATCTTGCAACGAAACGCTGGCAAACTATCAAAGCAAATCTGGCAAGCTAGTAACGCAAACCTGGCAAGCTAGCAAAGCAAACCTTGCAAATTTGTATTGCAAATTTAGCAAGCTAGCAAGCTAGAAAAGGAAAGTTAGCAACCCAAAATAAGCAAGCTTGCAACGCAAGTCTAGCAAGCTAGCAACGCAAAGTTAGGATACTAGCAACGCAAAGCTAACAAGCTATCAACGCAACGTTAGCAAGCTAACAACACAAATCTAGCAATCTAGCAAGCTAGCAACGAAAAGCTAGCAAGCTAGCAACGCAAAGCTAGCAAGGTAGCAACGCCAAGATAGCAAGCTAGCAACGCATAGCTAGCAAGCTAGCAACGCAAGCAACACAATCCTATCAATCATAGCTAGCAAGTTAGAACACGCAAATCTAGCAAGCTAGAAAGCTAGCAATGGAAAGCTAACAAGATAGAAACGCAAAGCTAGCAAGCTAGCAACGCACAGCAGGCAACGTAACACGCAAAGCTAGAAAGCTAGCAACGCAAAGCTACCAAGCTAGCAACACAATCCTATCAATCTTGCAACGCACATCTAGCAAGGTAGAAAAGAAAGGGTAGCAAGCAAGAAAAGCAAATCAAGAAAGCAAGCAACGCAATGCCAGCAAAGTAGCAAGCAATAAACGCAAAGCAAGCAAGCAAACAAGCAAGCAACGCAAAGCAAACAAGCAAGCAAACAAGCAACGCAAAGCAAGCAAGCAAGCAACGCAACGCAAGGAAGCAAAGAAGAAACAAGCAACGCAAACAAGCAAATAAGCAAGCAACACAATGCAAGAAAGCAAAGTAAAGTAATCAAGCAAGCAAGAAAGGCAAAGCAAGGAAGAAAGGAAACAAAGCAAAGCAATCAAAGAAGCAAGCAACACAAAGCAAGCAAGCAAGCAAGCAACTCAAAGCAAGTAAGGAACGCAAACCAACCAAGGAAGCAAGAATCACAAAGCAATTAAGGCAAGCAAGGAACGCAAAGCAATCAAGCTGGCAAGGAGGCAAGGAGACAAGCAGGCAAGCAGGCAAACAGGCAAGCAGGCAAGCAGGTAGGCAACGCAATGCAGGCTAATAACGAAAAGCAAGTTAGCAACGCAAAAAAGCTAGCAACGCAAAGTAAGCTAGCAAGGCAAAACATACTAGAAAAGCAAATTTAGCAAGATTGCAACGCAAAGCTAGCAAGCTGGCAAAGCAAAGCTAGCAAGCTAGCAAAGCAAATCTAGTAAGTTTGCACTCTAGCAACGCAAAGCTAGAAAGCTAGGAAGGCAAAGCTAGCAAGCTAGCAACGCAAAGCTAGCAAGCTAGCAACGTAAATCTAATAAGCTTGCAAGCTAGCAACGCAATGCTAGCAAGATAGGAACGCAAAGCTAGCAAACTAGAAACGCAAAGATAGCATGCTAGCAACGCAAAACTAGGAAGATAGCAACGAAAGCTAGCAAGCTAGCAACGTAAATCAAGCAAGCTTGCAACGCAAAGCTAACAAGGTAGCAAAGCAAAGGAAGCAAGTTAGCAACGCAAATCTAGCAAGCTAGTAATGCAAAGCTAGCATGACAGCAAAGCAAAACTTGCAAGCTAGCAAAGCAAAGCTAGCAAGCTAGCAACGCAAAGCTAGCAAGCTAGCAACGCAAAGCTAGCAAGCTAGCAACGCAAAGCTAGCAAGCTAGTAAGGCAAAGATAGCAAGCTATCAACGCAAACCTAGCAAACTAGCAAAGCAATGCTAGCAAGCTAGCAACGCAAAGCTAGCAAGCTAGCAACGAATATCTATGAAGCTAACAACGCAAAACTAGCAAGCTAGCAACGCAAATCTAGGAAGCTAGAAACGCATATCTAGCATGCTGGCAACGAAAACCTAGCAAGCTAGCATAGCAAAGCTAACAATCTAGCAACGCAAATCTAGCAAGCTAGCAACGCAAAGCTAGAAAGCTAGCAACGCGGAGCTAGGAAGCTAGCAACGCAAAGCTAGCTATTTAGAAACGCAGATCTAGCAAGCTAGCAACGCAAAGCTAGCAAGGTTGCAACGCAATGCTAGCCTGCTTGCTTGCTTGCCTGCTTTCTTGCTTTGCGTTCATTGATTACTTGCTTGCTTGGTTTCTTGCTTGCTTGCTTGCTTTGCGTTCCTTCCTGCTTTGATTTGCTTGCTTGCTTCCTTGCGTTCGTTTGCTAGCTTGCTTGCTTGCTTAGCGTAACTTTCTTGCTATTCGTTTCTTGCTAGTTTGCTTTCTTGGCGTTGGTTGTTTGCTTGCTAGCTTTGCATTTTTAGAATGTTATCTTTTCGTTGCTAGCTTGCTAGTTTGCGTTGCTAGATTGCTAGCTGTGCGTTGCTAGCTTGCTAGCTTTGCGTTGCTAGCTTGCTAGATTTGCCTTACTATCTTTCTAGCTTTGCGTTGCTAACTTGCTAGCTTTGCGTTGCAAGCTTGCTAGCTTTGCGTTGCTAGCTTGCTAGATTTGCCTTACTATCTTTCTAGCTTTGCGTTGCTAACTTGCTAGCTTTGCGTTGCAAGCTTGCTTTGCGATGCTAGCTTGCTTTGCGTTGCTAGCTGGCTTTGCGTTTCTAGCTTGCCTTGCTTTGCTAGCCTGATTTTCGTTGCTAGGCACAATTGAGTTTCTAGCCTGCTTTGCGTTTCCTGCCTGCGTTGCCTGCTAGCCTGCTTACCTGCTTTCCTGCTTGCCTGCTGGCTGCTTTTTATTTCTTGCTTGCTGGGTTGTTTTGCGTTCCTTGCTTGCTTTGAGTTGCTTGCTTTCTTGCTTTGCTTTGCTTGCTTGCTAGATTGCTTTGCTTTGTTTGCTTTCTTGCCAGCTCTGCGCTGTTTGCTAGCTTGCTTTTCCTTGTTTGCAAGTTTGCTTTGCGGTTGTTGCTTGCTTCCTTGCTTTGCGTTGCTTGCTAAATTTGTGTTGCATGCTTGTTTGCTTACTTTGCGTTTCTTGCTTTCTTGCTAGATTACTTGCGTTGCGTTGTTTCTTGCTTGTTAGTTTGTGTAAATTTCTTGCTTTAAGTTGCTTGCTACTCTGCTTACTTTCGTTGCTTGCTTGCTTTGCGTTGAATTTATACATGCTTGCTTCCTTGCTTTGCGTTTCTTGCTTGCAAGCTCTGCGTTGCTAGCTTGCTAGCTTGCTAGCTTTGCGTTGCTAGCTTACTAGATTTCAGTTGCTAGCTTGCAAGCTTGCTAGTTTTGCGTTGCAGACTTACTAGCTTTGAGTTGCTAGCTTGCTAGCTTTGCGTTGCTAGCTTACTAGATTTGAGTTGCTAGCTTGCAAGCTTGTTAGTTTTGCGTTGCAGACTTACTAGCTTTGAGTTGCGAGCTTGCTAGCTTTGCGTTGCTAGCTTGCTTTGCGTTGCTCTCTTATTTTTCGTTGCTTGCTTTTTTGGGTTGCTAACCTGCTTTTCGTTGCTAGCCGGCTTTGCGTTGCTAGCCTGAATTGCGTTGCCTACCTGCTTGCCTTCTTGCCTGCTTGCCTCCTTGCCTGCTTGTCTGCTTGCTTGCTTTTTTTGCTTTGTGATTCTTGCTTCCTTGGTTGGTTTGCGTTCCATATTTGCGTTGAGTTGCTTGCTAGCTTTGCGTTGCTAGCTTGCTAGCATTGCGTTGCTGGATTGCTATCTTTGCGTTCCTAGCTTGCTATCTTTGCGTTGCTAGCTTGCTAGCTTTTCGTAACTAGATTGCTAGCTTTGCGTTGCTAGCTTGCTAGCATTGCGTTGCTGGATTGCTAGCTTTGCGTTCCTAGCTTGCTAGCTTTGCGTTTCTAGCTGGCTAATTATGCGTCGTAAGATTGCTAGATTTTCGTTGCTAGCTTGCTAGCTTTGCGTTGCTAGCTTGCTTGCTTTGCGTTGCCAGCTTGCTAGCTTTGCGTTGCTAGCTTGCTAGCTTTGCGTTGCTAGCTTGCTAGCATTGCGTTGCTAGCTTTCTATATTTGCGTTGCTAGCTTGCTAGATTTGCTTTGCTAACTTGCTAGCTTTTCTTTGCTAGCTTGCTATCTTTGCGATGCTAGCTTGTTAATTTTGCTTTGCTAGGTTGCTAGCTTTTCGTTGCTATCTTCCTAGCTTTGCGTTGCTAGCTTGATAGCTTTGCGTTTCTAGCTTGATTGTTTGCGTTGCTAGTTTGCTAGCTTTGCGGTGCTAGCTTGCTAGCATTGCGTTGCCAGCTTGCTAGATTTGCGTTGCTACCTTGCAAGCTTTCCGATGCTAGCTTGCTAGGGTGCTAAATTTGCGTTGCTAATTTGCTACCTTTGCGTTGTAGCTTGCTAGATATCAGTTGCTAACTTGCTAGCCGTACTTTTCTAGCTTACTGGCTTTGCGTTGCTAGCATGCTAGCTTGCTAAATGTGCGTTCCTAGAATTCTAGCTTTGCGTTGCAAGCTTGCTAGATTTGCCTTCCTAGCTTGATAGCTTGCGTTGCTTGTATGCTAGCTTTGCGCTGCTAGCTTGCCAGCTTTGCTTTGCCAGCATGCTTTGCCTAGCTAGCTTACTTTTTTTGATAGCTTTTTTGCGTTGCTAACATGCTTCTCGTTGTTAACCTGCTTGGCTTTGCTAGCCTGCATTGTGTTGCCTGCCTGCTTGCCTGCTTGCCAGCTTGCCTGCTTGTCTGCTTGCCTGCTTGCCTGCTTGCTCTGCGTTCCTTGCTTGCTTTGCTTGCTTTGTGATTCTTGCTGCCTTGTTTGGTTAGCGTTCCTTTCTTGCTTGTTTGCGTTGCTTGCTTGCTTGCTTTGCTTTGTTTATTAGCTTCCTTTGCCCTTCTTGTTTGCTTGATTTCTTTACGTTGCTTTCTTGCATTGTGTTGCTTGCTTGTTTCCTTGTTTTCGTTGCTTGTTTCTTCTTTTCTTCCTTGTGTTGAGTTGCTTGCTTTTTGTTTCCTTTCGTTGCTTGCTTGCTTCATTGCTTGGTGTTGCTTGTTTGCTTGCTTGCTTTGCGTTTCTTTCTTTCTTTCTTACTTTGCGTTGCTTGCTTGCTTGCTTGAATTGCGTTGCTAGCTTGCTAGATTTGCGTTGCTATCTTTCTAGCTTTGCGTTGCTACCTTGCTAGTTGTGCGTTGCTAGCTTGCTAGCTTTGAGTCGCTATCTTACTAGCATTGCTTTGCTAGCTTGCTAGCTTTCTAGCTTTGCGTTGCTAGCTTGCTAGCTTTGCGTAACTAGCTTGCTAGCTTTGCGTTGCTAGTTTGCTAGCTTTGCTTTTGAAGCTTGCTAGCATTGCTTTGCTAGCTTTCTAGCTTTGCGTTGCTAGCTTGCTAGCTTTGCGTAACTAGCTTGCTAGCTTTGCGTAGCTAGTTTGCTAGCTTTGCTTTTCTAGCTTGCTAGCTTTGCGTTGCTAGCTTGTTAGCTTTGCCGTGGTAGCTATCTAGCTTTTCTTTGCTAGCTTGCTAGCTTTGCGTTGCTATCTGGCTTTTCGTTGCTAGCTTTGTTTGCTTTGCTAGCCTGATTTTCGTTGCTAGCCACTTTTGAGTTTCTAGCCTGCTTTGCTTTTCCTGCCTGCGTTGCCTGCTATCCTGCTTGCCTGCTTGCCTGCTTGCTTGCTTTGAGTTCCTTGCTTGCTGTGTTTCTTGCTTGCTGGGTTGTTTTGCGTTCCTTGCTTGCTTGCTTTGCGCTGCTTACTTGCTTGCTTTTCTTTGCTTGCTTGTTTGCTTTACGGTTGTTGCTTGCTTCTTTGCTTTGCGTTGCTTGCTACCTTTCTATTTCTTGCTTGTTTGCTTACTTTGCGTTTCTTGCTTTCTTGCTAGAATACTTGCTTTGCGTTGCTTTCTTGCTTGTTTGGTTTGGGTAAATATCTTGCTTTAAGTTGCTTGCTACAATGCTTGCTTTCGTTGCTTGCTTCCTTTGCGTTGAATGTATACATGCATGCTTGCTTTCTTTGCGTTTCTTGCTTGCTATACTTTGGGTTGCTAGCTTGCTAGCTTGCTAGCTTTGCGTTGCTAGCTTGTTAGGTTTGGGTTGCTTGCTTGCTTGGTTGCGTTGCTTTGCTTGCTTGCTTTCTTTCTTGCTTTATGTTTCTCGCTAGCTTGCTTTGCCTGCTACCTTGCTAGCTTTGCGTTGCAACCTTGCTAGCTTTGCGTTTCTAACTTGCTAGATTTGCGTTGCTAGCTTGCTTGCTTTGCGTTTCTAGCTTGCCAGAGTTGAGTTGCTAGCTTGCTAGCTTGCTAGTTTTGGTTGCAATCTTGCTAGTTTTGAGTTGCTAGCTCGCTAGCTTTGCGTTGCTAGCTTGCTAGCTTTGCGTTGCCAGCTTGCTTTGCGTTGCTCCCTTATTTATCGTTGCTTGCTTTTTTTGGGTTGCTAACCTGCTTTTCGTTGCTAGCCTGCTTTGCGTTGCTAGCCTGAATTGAGTTGCCTGTCTCTTGCCTGCTTGCCTGCCTGCCTGCCTCTCGGATTCCTTGCTTGCGTGCTTGCTTGCTTTGCTTGCTTTGTGATTCTTGCTTCCTTGCTTGGTTTGCGTTCCTTACTTGCGTTGAGTTGCTTGCTTGCTTTGTGTTGCTTGCTTGTTTACTTGCTTTTCTTTATTTGCTTTCTTGTTTGCTTTGCGTTGCTTTCTTGAGTGTTTTGCTTTGTTTGCTAGCTTTGTTTACCGTTCTTGCTTGCTTGCTTTCTTTACGTTGCTTCCTTGTATTCTGTTGCTTCCTTTTTGCTTGCTTTGCGTAGCTTGTTTCTTGTTTGCTTCCTTACGTTGCTATAATTGCTTGCTTGCTTTACCTACTTTGCTTCCTTTTCGTTGCTTTTTTGTTTGCTTCTTTCGTTGTTGCTTGCTTGCTTGCTTTGCGTTGCTAGCTTGCTAGCTTTGCGTTGCTAGCTTGCTACCTTAGAGTTGCTAGCTTGCTAGCTTTGCGTTTCTAACTTGCTAGCGTTGCGTTGCTAGCTTGCTAGCATTGGGTTGCTAGCTTGCTATGTTTCTTTGCTAGCTTGCTTGCTTTGTGTTACTACCTTGCTAGATTTGCGTTGCTAGCTTTCTAGCCTTGCGTTGCTAGCTTGCTAGCTTTGCGTTGCTATCTTGCTAGCTTTGCGTTGCTAGCTTGCTAGCTGTGCGCTGCTAGCTTGCTATCTTTGCCGTGGTAGCTGGCTAATTTTTCGTTGCTAGCTTGCTAGCTTTGCGTTTCTAGCTTGCTTTGCCGTGATAGCTTGCTTTGCGTTGCTAGCTGGCTTTGCGTCACTAGCTTGCTTTTCTTTGCTTGCCTGATTTTCGTTGCTAGACACATTTGAGTTTCTAGCCTGATTTGCGTTTCCTCCCTGCGTTGTCTGCTAGCCTGTTTACCTGCTTGCCTGCTTGCCTGCTTGCCTGCTTGCTTGCTTTGAGTTTCTTGCTTGCTGGGTTGTTTTGCGTTCCTTGCTTGCTTTGAGTTGCTTACTTGCTTTGCGTTGCTCCCTTATTTATCGTTGCTTGCTTGTTTTGGGTTGCTAACCGGCTTTTCGTTGCTAGCCTGCTTTGCGTTGCTAGCCTGAATTGCGATGCCTTCCTGCTTGCCTTCTTGCCTGCTTGCCTGCTTCTCTGCTTGCTTGCTTGCGTGCTTGCTTGTTTGCTTGCTTTGTGTTTCTTGCTTCCTTGGTTGGTTTGCGTTCCTTACTTCCGTTGAGTTGCTTGCTTGCTTTGTGTTGATTGCTTGTTTACTTGCTTTGCTTTATTTGCATTCTTGCTTGCTTTACGTTGCTTTCTTGATTTCTTTGCTTTGTTTGCTAGCTTGGTTTACCGTTCTTGCTTGCTTGCTTCCTTTACGTTGCTTCCTTGTATTCTGTTGCTTCCTCTTTTCTTGCTTTGCGTAGCTTGTTTCTTGTTTGCTTCCTTGCGTTGCTATGCTTGCTTGTTTGTTTGCTTTGCGTACTTTGCTTGCTCTTCGTTGCTTTCTTGTTTGCTTCTTTCGTTGTTTGCTTGCTTGCTTGCTTTGCGTTGCTAGCTTGCTAGATTTGCGTTGCTAGCTTTCTACCTTTGAGTTGCTAGCTTGCTAGCTTTGCGTTGCTAACTTGGTAGCTTTGCGTTGCTAGCTTGCTAGCTTTGGGTTGCTAGCTTGCTATGTTTTCTTTGCTAGCTTGCTTGCTTTGTGTTGCTACCTTGCTAGATTTGCGTTGCTAGCTTTCTAGCATTGCGTTGATAGCTTGTTAGCTTTGCGTGGCTAGCTTGCTAGCTTTGCATTGCTACCTTGCTAGCTGTGCGTTGCTAGCTTGCTAGGTTTGCGTTGCTAGATTGCTAGCATTGCGTTCCTGGCTTGCTAGCTTTGCGTTCCTAGCTTGCTAGCTTTGCGTAACTAGCTTGTTAGCATTGCGTTGCTAGCTTGCTAGCTTTGCGGTGGTAGCTGGCTATTTTTGCGTTGCTAGCTTGCTAGCTTTGCGTTTCTAGCTGGCTAATTATGCGTTGTAAGATTGCTGGATATTCTTTGCTAGCTTCCTAGCTTTGCGTTGCTAGCTTGCTTGCTTTGCGTTGCCAGCTTGCTAGCATTGCGTCGCTAGCTTGCTAGCTTTGCGTTGCTAGCTTGCTTGCTTTGCGTTGCCAGCTTGCTAGCATTGCGTCGCTAGCTTGCTAGCTTTGCGTTGCTAGCTTGCTTGCTTTGCGTTGCCAGCTTGCTAGCATTGCGTCGCTAGCTTGCTAGCTTTGCGTTGCTAGCTTGCTCGAATTACGTTGCTAGCGAGCTAGCTTTTCGTTTCTATCTTCCTAGCTTTGCGTTGCTAGCTAGATAGCTTTGCGTTGCTAGCTTGATATTTTGCGTTGCTAGCTTGCTACCTTTGCGTTCCTAGATGCTAGCTTTGCGTTGCTAGCTTGCAAGCTTACTAGATTTGCGTTGATAGCTTGCTAGCTTTGCGTTGCCAGCTTGTTAGCTTTGCGTTGCTACCTTGTAAGCTTTGCGATGCTAGCTTGTTAGGTTGCTAAATTTGCGTTGCTAACTTGCTACCTTTTTGTTGTATCTTGCTAGATATGAGTTGCTAGCTTTGCTAACTTTTCTTTTCTAGCTTGCTGTCTTTGCGTTGCTAGCATGCTAACTTGCTAGATTTGCGTTGCTAGATTGCTAGCTTTGCGTTGCATGCTTACTAGATTTGCGTTGCTAGCTTGATAGTTTGCGTTGCTTGTTTGCTAGCTTTGCGGTGCCTACTTGTAAGCTTTGTTTTGCCAGCTTGTTTTGCCTTGCTAGCTTACTTGGCTTTGCTAGCTTTTTTGCGTTGCTAACTTGCTTTTCGTTATCAACCTACTTTGCTTTGCTAGCCTGCATTATGTTGCCTGCCTGCTTGCCTGCTTGCCGGCTTGTCTGCCTGCCTGCTTGTCTGCTTGCCTGCTTGCTTTCTTTGCGTTCCTTTCTTGCTATGCTTTCTTTGTGATTCTTGCTTCCTTGGTTGGTTAGCGTTCCTTTCTTGCTTGCTTTGCGTTGCTGGTTTGCTTGCTTGCTTTGCTTTGTTTATTATCTTCCTTTGCCGTTCTTGCTTGCTTGATTACTTTACATTGCTTTCTTGCATTGTGTTGCTTGCTTGTTTGCTTGTTTGCGTTGCTTGTTTCTTCTTTGCTTCCTTTCGTTGCTTGCTTCCTTCCTTCATTACTTGACGTTTCTTGTTTGCTTGCTTGTTTTGCGTTCATTTCTTTCTTGCTTACTTTGCGTTGCTTGCTTGCTTGCTTGCTTGAATTGCGTTGCTAGCTTCCTAGATTTGCGTTGCTATCTTTCTAGCTTTGCCTTGCTATCTTGCTAACTTTGCGTTGATAGCTTGCTAGTTTTGCGTTGCTACCTTGCTAGCTGTGAGTTGCTAGCTTGCTAGCTTTGCTTTTCTAGGTTGCTAGCATTCCGTTGCTAACATGATAGCTTTGCGTTCCTAGCTTTCTAGCTTTGCGTTGCTAGCTTGCTAGCTTTGCGTTGCTAGCTTGCTGGAATTTCGTTGCTAGCTTGCTAGGTTTGCGTTGCTAGCTTGTTAGCTTTGCATTGCTAACTTTCTAGCTTTGAGCTGCTAGCTTGCTAGCTTTGCGGTGTTAGCTGGCTAGCTTTGCGTTGCTAGCTTGCTAGCTTTGCATTGCTCGCTTGCTAATTATGCGTTGCTAGCTTGCTAGATTTGCGTTGCTAGCTTGATAACTTTTCGTTGGTAGCTTGCTTGCTTTGCGTTTCTAGCTTGCTAGCTTTGCGTTGCTAGCTTGCTAGCTTTGCGTTGCTAGCTTGCT
>NW_019736408.1:19616-20160 GCF_002891405.2 Cryptotermes secundus
TATATACGTACTTGCACGTGAGGTCCCCGAATAAGGTGTCGACAACTCGAGACAGTACATGGCATCCGACGCTAATCCCCATGGGCAATTTTGTAAACTCGAACAACCCAAAGGGGGTGCAAAAGGCCGTTGCCTTTCGGCTCTTGGCCGACAGGGGAATCTGGTAATATGCAGAATTTAGGTCCAGTACAGAAAAAATCGTCGCCTTCCCAAAATGAGCAAGGGCACTCTCCACGTTTGGCATAGGAAAAGCGTCGAACACGATTTTCTTGTTTAGGAGGCAATAATCAATCACCATACGCTGACCTCCTGATGGCTTCGGAACTAAAAAGGCCGGACTGGAGTATTGAGAATAGCTTTTCCGGAACACTCCTTTGTCCAACAGATCCTGGAGTATTTTCCGCAGCAATTTTAATCACGGAGGCGAGCACTGGTAGGGCCTCGAGCGTACAGGGATATTGTCGCTGAGATCAAGATGGCAAGTCATACCCTTGACTGTACCTAGCCTGTCTGAAAACAGGCCCGGAAACGCTTGCAACAATTC
>NW_019736408.1:20585-22547 GCF_002891405.2 Cryptotermes secundus
GGGGGAAACGTTTCTCCGTCATATGGCTCTCGTGCTGTGCTCGCACGCTCCCTAAGTTAGTGTAAGGGATCCAAGCTAGCAGCGTGGTAAATGTAGTTACAAATGATGGCAATCAATACATTAACAAATAACAGAATTTAATATACACAACAGAAATTAAACAGAACAACTGAACTAACTGCACATTTACATGCTCGCACACAGCGGCATCTAACTCGGGCAGAATGGCCCATATTACTGGCGCAACAATTTGCCTTGGTTGCACGTAAAACATAACTACTACATTATAGCCGGGCCACAGGCTGAGTCTAAATTAAATACACAATATAAATTATAAACACAGATATAACTGTCTGGTACGAGTCGCCGCCGTCCTACAAAACCAGCGACGGGCGACCGCGGGCGATCTCGCCGGCCGCGAACCAGCCCACTACTTGCCGAAACCAAATTTGAACTCCCAGCCGAACAGGAATTTTACAGTCTCTCCTACTTGTTCGGCGCCTCGAGCAAGATCCTATGGATCCATAAACAGAACTGAATTCCGAGCTCGAATTAACTTCCAAACAAGGCTCCCAGGGGTAGAAAGGACGGGAGAGGGCAATACCACGTGACCTAGTACCGCATGGGAATGGGGTGGGGGATAAGTTTAAGAACCTCGATCAAGGGGCTGGAAGCCCATGACGTCATACCGGAGTCAGTGCATGGCTCACTAGCTTGCTAGCTTTGCATTACTAGCTTGCTACCTTTGCGTTGCTAGATTGCTAGCTTTGTGTTGCTAAATTTGCTAGTTTTGCGTTGCTAGATTCCTAGTTTTGCGTTCCTAGCTTGCTAGATTTGCTTTGCTAGCTTGCTAGATTTGCGTTGCTAACTTGCTATCTTTGCTTTGCTAGCTTGCTAGCTTTGCGTTGCTCGCTTGCTAGATTTACGTTGATAGCTTGCTAGCTCTTCGTTGCTATCTTCCTAGGTTTGCAATGCTAGCTTGCTAGCTTTGCGTTGCTATCTTGCTAGCTTTGCGTTCCTAGCTTGCTAGTTTTGCGATGCTAGTTTGCAAGATTACTAGATTTGCGTTGCTAGATTGCTAGGTTTGCGTTACTAGCTTGACAGCTGTGCGTTGCTAGCTTGCTAGCTTTGCGTTGCAAGTTTGCTAGTTTTGCGTTGCTACCTTGCTAGTTTGCGTTGCCACCTTGCTAGCTTTGCGTTGCTACCTTTCGAGCTATGCGATGCTAGCTTGTTAGGTTGCTAGATGTGCGTTGCTAGCTTGCTAGTTTTGCGTTGCTAGCTTGCTAGCTTGCTAGCTTTGCTTTCTAGCTTGCTAACTTTGCGTTGCTAGCATGCTAGCTTGCTAGATTTGCGTTGGAAGATAGCTAGCTTTGCGTTGCTACCTTGCTAGCTTTGCGTTGCTAGTTTGCTAGCTTTCCGTTGTTAGCTTGCTAGCTTTGCTTTGCTAGATTGCTTTGCCTTGCTAGCTTACTTTGCGTTGCTAGTTTTTTTGCTTTGCTAACTTGCTTTTCCTTGTTAGCCGGCTTTGCGTTGCTAGCCTTCATTGCGTTGCCTGCCTGCTTGTCTGCTTGCCTGCTTGACTGCTTGCCTGCTTCCTTGCTTTGCGTTCCTTGCTTGCTTTGTGATTCTCGTTTCCTTGGTTGGTTTGCGTTCCTAACTTGCTTTGAGTTGCTTGTTGCTTGCTTTCTGTTGCTTGCTTCTTTGCTTGCTTTGCTTTGTTTCCTTCCTTGATTGCTTTGTGTTGCTTGCTTGCTTGCTTTGCTTTGTTTGCTAGCTTCCTTTGCCGTTCTCGCTTGCTTGATTTCTTTACTTTGCTTTCTTGCATTGTGTTGCTTGCTTGTTGGCTTGTTTGCGTTGCTTGTTTCTTGTTTGATTCCTTGCGTTGCGTTGCTTGCTTGCTTGCTTGTTTTGGGTAACTTCCTTGCTTTTCGTTGCTTGTGAACCGTGCAACGGTTCTTCTCT
>NW_019736408.1:25134-26255 GCF_002891405.2 Cryptotermes secundus
ACTCTGCCGGTGTGCCAGGAGCCTATCCCTGTCTATTCTTATCTTCGGCTTCGGCTGCCACTGCTCCTGGGTCAGTTCGGCCCTCCGCTCGGTAGGATTGCTCGGGATCGGATGTGGGAAATGGATTCTAAATACGGATTGCACTCCCGGTACATCCTATCCTATCTATTCTAGCTGTCTATTTACATTAATATATATATACACGATTTACATTATTTACATGTTACAAAGACTGTCCTTCAGTCTTGACTCCATAAAGACTTTACTACTCATTCCGTTTCTTCAAGTTCTCCCCCTTCAGGGGTGGAGGCCTTGGGCCTCTCTCTCTCTCTCTATCGGACTTGCTAACGTGGACATGCAAGTCCCCCTCGAGAACACATAATTTCCCTGTACATTTCTGATTACACATGATATATGATTACCTATCTATCGTACGGTTTCTTCTACATAAACTACCCTTAGTTAGGTTTATATCTCAATTCCCATATACTATCTTACTACAACACACTAACCCCAACCTTGATATATATACACTATGAATCATTGATGGCCTGCCTAATGTCCTCGGCCTTTAAATTAATCTATTATCCTACCCCCAGGGCTCACTGGGTACACGGGAAATTGCACATTCCATAGTTCAACACACTTTATCACTAATACTATGAATCAACGAAATTATCACTCGGCATGGCTATTATGCGTAAACAAACCCACCTGTAGTACAAGATGCCGGCTGACGTCCATCGCTCGTCAGACCCATGTTGAAGAGCGCCTTCGGCTGACAACTCAATATTCTGTTAGAACATCCTCAAGTCCCCCGAAATTCCCTAATTTATGGTTTTATTTCGCTGATTCAGCCTTGACGAAAGAGGGTGGGTGACTCCCCCCTCAGTGTCCTCAATCCTCATAATAACCTCCTCATTGGCTCTCATGGGTGGTTGGGGGCGGACCCCTTGCGTCTGATTGCTGTGTCTGCCGCAATATTACGATATTCCAGTGGCCCAGTGACACAAGCACTGGCTGGTGCTCTTACGTATGAATGCTGATCCCACGCATTCTTAGCCTACTTGCCAGTCCTGGTGTTACAATTTACTGTAATAGCTGCGAAACTCTTTTCGCAA
>NW_019736408.1:29327-31763 GCF_002891405.2 Cryptotermes secundus
CTTATGAGCCTGTCCCTTGCCGCTTTGAATAGGAGTCCATACGTTAAAGTGGGTAGGAGAAATGGGTTCCCTTCTACATGGAAAGGGAAACGGCACAAAGTGGTAGCAGAGCTGGGTTCTCGATCCACGGGGTCGAGGGACTCGACCCACATCGGCAAGGGTCTGCGGCTCACTTGCTTGTTTGCTTACTTTCGTTGCTTGCTTGCTTGCTTGATTAATTTGCGTTGCTTCTTTACTTGCTTGCTTCCTTTGAGTTGCTTGCCTGCTTGCTTGCTTTGCGTTTCTTGCTTGCTATCATTACGTTGCTAGCTTGCTAGCTTTGCGTTGCTAGCTTGCAAGCATTGCGTTGCTAGCTTGATGGCTTTGCGTTAGTTGCTTGCTTGCTTGCTTATTTTGCGTTGCTTGCTTGCTTGCTTGCTATATGTTTCTTGCATGCTAATTTGTGTTGCTAGATTGATAGCATTACGTTGCTAGCCGGCTAGCATTGCGTTGCTAGCTGGCTAGCTTTGCCATGCTAGCTTGCTAGGTCTGCCTTGCTAGCTTGATTGTTTTGCGTTGCTAGCTTGCTAGATTTGCGTTTCTACCTAGCTAGATTAGAGTTGCTAACTTGATAGCTTTGCGTTGCTAGTTTGCTAGCTATGCGTTGCTAGCTTGCTAGTTTTGTGTTGCTAGCTTCCTAAGTTTACGTTGCTTGCTTGCTTGCTTCGCGTTGCTTGCTTGCTTTGCGTTTCTTGCTTGCTATCTTTACGTTGCTAGCTTGCTAGTTTTGCGTTGCTAGTTGGATATCTTTGCATTGCTAGCTTGCTAGCTTGCTAGCTATGCTTTGCTAGATTGCTACCTTTGCTTTGCTAGCTTGCGAGCATTGCGTTGCTAGTTTGCTGGTTTGCGTTATTTGCTTGCATGCTTGCTTTGCGTTTCTTGCTTGCTTGCTGGCTATGCGTTTCTTGCATGCTACTTTGCGTTTCTAGCTTGATAGCTTTGCGTCTCTAGCTTGCTAGCTCTCGGTTGCTAGCTTGCTATCTTGCTAATTTTGCATTGCTAGCTTGCTAGCTTTGCGTATTTAGCTTGATAGCTTAGCGTTGCTAACTTGCTAGCTTTGCGTTGCTAGCTTGCTAGCTTTGCGTTGCTAGCTTGCTAGCTTTGCGTTGCTAGCTTCCTACGTTTACGTTGCTTGCTTGCTTGCTTCGCGTTGCTTGCTTGCTTGCTTTGCGTTTCTTGCTTGCTATCTTTACGTTGCTAGCTTGCTAGTTTTGCGTTGCTAGCTTGCTAGCTTTGCGTTGCTAGCTGATTTGCGTTGCTAGCTTGCTAGCTATGCGTTGCTAGCTTAGCTTGCTAGCTTGCTAGCTATGCTTTGCTAGATTGCTACCTTTGCTTTGCTAGCTTGCGAGCATTGCGTTGCTAGTTTGCTGGTTTGCGTTATTTGCTTGCATGCTTGCTTTGCGTTTCTTGCTTGCTTGCTGGCTATGCGTTTCTTGCATGCTACTTTGCGTTTCTAGCTTGATAGCTTTGCGTCTCTAGCTTGCTAGCTCTCGGTTGCTAGCTTGCTATCTTGCTAATTTTGCATTGCTAGCTTGCTAGCTATGCGTATTTAGCTTGATAGCTTAGCGTTGCTAACTTGCTAGCTTTGCGCTGCTAGCTTGCTAGCTTTGCGTTGCTAGCTTGCTAGTTTTGCGCTGCTAGCTTGCTACCTTTCCGCTGCTAGTGTGCTAGCTTTGCGTTACTAGCTTTGCTTGCTTTGCATTGGTTGGTTGCTTGCTTGCTTTGCGTTGCTTACTTGCTTGTTATCTTTGTGATGCTAGTGTGATATCTTTCCGTTGTTTCTTGCTTGCTTGCTTTGCGTTTTTTGTTTGCTAGATTTGCGTTGCTAGCTTGCTAGCTATGCGTTGCTAGCTTGGTAGCTTGATAGATTTACGTTGCTAACTTGCGAGCTTTGCGTTGCTAGCTTGCTAGCTTTGCGTTGCTAGGTTGCTAGATTTGCGTTGCTAACTTGCTGGACTTACGTTGCAATCTTGCTAGCTTTCCGTTGCTAGCTTGCTACCTTTGCGTCATAGCATGCTAAATTTGCGTTGCAAGCTTGCTAGCTTTTCACTGCTAGCTTGCTAGCTTTGCGTTGTTAGCTTGCTAGCTCTGCGTTGCTAGCTTGTTAGCTTGATAGATTTACGTTGCTAACTTGCGAGCTTTGCGTTGCTAGCCTCCTAGATTTGCGTTGCTAGCTTGCTAGCTTTGCGTTGTAGATTGCTATCTTTGCGTTGCTAGTTTGCCAGCTTTGCGTTGCTAGCTTGCCAGCTTTGCCTTGTTAGCTTGTTAGCTTTGCGTTGCCAGCTTGCTAGCTTAGTTTTGCAAGTTTGCTAGCTTTGCGTTGCTAGCTTGCTAGCTTTGCGTTGCTAGGTTGCTAGATTTGCGTTGCTAGCTTGCTAGCTTTGCGTTGCTGGCTTG